>NC_092038.1:30553157-30856096 GCF_003086295.3 Arachis hypogaea
GAGTAAATACGCAATGTCATTTGAAATATTATTGTCATATCCCGTCATTATAAACAAAGACAAAATCTCTTATCCATGATACCAAATTGTAATAACTTTGCCAAATGCATATTTTTCTACTTAGATATATTGCAAAAACTAACGTGTTTGAGGCTATTTATTTTAACTCACATAACTAGAAAATTGTTTAATACAGACAGATTTACAGATAGATTTAGTTTTTATTACAAATAATTTTTTTGTTACTGACAAAATTACCAACGGATTTTGTCCCTCTATAAAAGTCTCATCGGAAATTATTTACCGACGGATTTTTTCATCAGAAAATTACCGATGAATTTTTACTAGTTACCGACAGATTTTTCCTCGATAAATTCTCCCCTCCATTTTCCAGAAATGTCGAACTTTTCGCCGGATTTTCCGTCGGTAATTAGAGACGGATTTTCCGTCAGAAATTACAGATAGATTTTCTGACGAATTTTTCGTCGATAATTACAGACAGATCTTCTGATGGATTTTTTGTCGATAATTACAGACAATTTTTTCGACGAATTTTTCGTTGGTATTTACAGATAGATTTTTCGACGAAATTTTCGTCAGTATTTGGAGTCTTGGAAAACCATTCCAAACTCTGGATACAGACAGAAAATCCGTCTATAAATCCGTTAGTAAGGTAAAATAGAAATTTTTTTAAATTTTTTCATTGTAAAATAAACCTGTTTTTATACAAAATAAATATAAATTTAATAGATACAAATTTTTATCTAATTTGTATTCGAATATTTATAATATTTCAAAAAATAAACAAATTCATCGTATTATCAAACTAAAGAAAAGTACTATGAATAAGAAGTCAATATAATTCAAAACATAAATAAAGTATATTGATACATCAACTATAATAATAAGTAACAACCATACATCAACAAAGTGTATTGATATATCAACTATAATTCAAAACAAATACCACTTAAAAAAATGAAACCTGTAAAATCTGTACTGTAGCATACACTAAAGGTATATAAAACAATCTGCTCTTGTAGCTAAGCACTATCAGAATTAGCCTAAATATAAACATAAACCTAATCTAGAATTAAACTAAATATAGAGAGTATAATCCCAGGAAACATTGGTGAACGAATCAGCATACCAACTGCCAAAATGTCCATGGAAGATTCAATTGCTGGAGTAACATACTTGAACTCCAACACATCATTAGTTCAAAGTCTATGTTCAAATTCGACCGGCATTCCTATAATTTTTATTTTCGAGAGAAGTAAGAGTCTTGAGTCCTTCTGGAATCGTTCTCAACTTCTCACAGCCATCAATAAGTGGTAAATGAACTTAGATTCCAAAACATTGGAAACAGAATTCTGTAGCCATTACATAAAAGAAAACAGTTTATGCACTTTCACTTTCATGTTAGAGAGAGTGTACTAAATAAAAGAGAAAACAACAAATGAAACAGACGAGTGTTGAGGAGTCTTTTAAATACAAAGCCAACATGACTTCTCTTCTTGTCTTGGGAAATACTTTCCTACATGAACTCATTCAAATCTCATTTGTACATAAAAGAAAGAATATCTTACAGTAAATTTTGGATCAACTGTGGTATTTATCATTAAGTTATGAAAAATTTATACCGTTTCAGAAAGCATTGCTACTTCAGCTTGAACTTGTTGGTTCATCTTAGATGAGTTATACGAGTTTACAAGAATTTGGATTACTGCACTTGACCATCTTTATTTCCCCACACACCAGGCCTGAAAAACAGCACATTACTACATATGAAAATCATGTAAATATTGTAAAGCTCATACCTTCCAAGAAGAATCCTCTAAATTTACAGCACCTAGAGCAAGCAGAAACAAAGAACACAGTTTATTAACATCAACTAATATTTGTCAAAGTAATCAGATTTATGAGATGGTTTATGATATTGATAGGGCACAAAATTATTGTTGTTAATCTCATTCTAATCAGTCACAGTAATTTCAATCTATGTACTTAGCACATATTGAAAGAACATACAAATTGTTTTTCTTTTGCATATCTCTCTGTCACTTCCTGGTAGCGAGCCAATGCCTGAAAATCATTAAGAGATAAAACACTGTAAGGATCTCGAGATAAACCATAAGCCACGGTTGAGTAAAGCAAATAGTAATCTTTCTATATTCTGCTTTAAATTGGCGTAGCTCATTCCTCTTTCTTACAATCTGAGCCTCGATGTTCTTAAGTTTCTGGGTGGTATCTTCATATGATTTTGCACATACTGCCTTAATTGTATAGCTAGCAGTCTTAAAAAAGTTATCTCCTAAATGATAACAAGTTGAATTAGTGTTAATATATTTTTGTGTAACAAAAATAGCCCTAGAAAGCAAAGAATGATAAAGCAAAAATAAATTATTCAGACCATAAACAGCAAATATATGAGTGCCGGCCTTTAGTTCCGAGACTTCACAAGGTTGAAGACCTTCCAACCTTTTAAAGAAAGTCCTTTTAGGATCCTTGGCCATCGCTAATTGTACCATAGCACTAAAAGTAACAGTCACTTTCAAAATATTTTGTTTCAAATATTTTGAATTCAACTATAGTTTATTTACAGTTCAGCCCATTCAATCTGAAACAAATTTGGATCACAAGGGTATACAATTAAATCCCCTAACTTCACCTATTTACCGTCCTTGTTTAAGAAGGTGTATGAACATCAGTAACAAATATTTTTAGGCTATAAGAAAGAAATATTTATGTATAAACAACAACAATTATAAACCATGACCATTTATTTCTACAGTTTCCTTTTGCAAGTAACAGAGCAAAATGACTAACCTGTCAGTTACAACAACTTTTCTTCTCATTCTACAACTTTTTCTGTTAAAATCATAGAAGTCAGAACAAAGTCAAGATATTGATAACCTACACCTGAAGGGAAAAAGAGAATCCACTTAAGACTATGTAAACTACAGGAAAAATAAAACATCCAAGACCATATTGAGGTGGGACATATCACATTGCCTATATATGAACACCTTTACACTTTTTTGCCGCTGAGCAAGATGAAGACCATCATAATATGTTCCTTATTATCACAATGTGCATATATAATATACAAGTAACTTCCCTAGTATTAACGTGTAGGAAATAATTGTTAGATTCAAACATGACCATTGATGCCATATTCGTAGTTAATCAAGCATTAAATCACTACAATGACAATACCTGTTGAGTTGCTCTTTCATGCAGATATCAAAATCATGTTAAGGGCTGACTATGATGCTCAATACTAACCTGAAAATTGGAAACTAAAAGCCCTTTATCACAGGTTGAAGATTATCAAAAATCTGGTATCGCTTTTTAACAAGCTGAGCAAGGGAACCATCCTTTGGTCCAGTATAATATAATGGAAATTAAAAAGAAAAAAATTAGTATGATTTATGAGTGAAGTTTTGATATGGAGTCTCTAGATCTAAATTAGAAAAATATTCATAAATAGGTGTAAGCAATGGTACCTCAATTAACTTAGCAGCATTCTTGAATCCACAAGCCATTGTGTCCATTCCAACAATGTGAACTATGAACAAGTCTTCAACATATGTGCTTTCTCTCCGCCTAAATTATTTGGAAGAGAAAAGGATTAAATTGGAACTATTCGGATTAGTATACACTATTTCATAGTTTGCATCTGTGCATAGATACTGTTTCATGACTTAAACATGCAGTAATTGTTGTCCATGACTTAATTGGAACGCTGCCACATTTCTGCACCTCAATGAAAAATTTTTTAGTATTTTATGACATTCCATAAAAAAAGGGCAACCCGGTGCACAAGCGTCCCGCATTTAACGCAGGGTCCGGGAAAGGGCCGCAACCAAGGTTGTAATGTACGCAGCCTAACCTGATAATTATATCAGTGGCTGTTTCCACGGCTTGAACCCGTGACCTTGAGGTCACGTGGAGACAACTCATCCGCTGCTCCGAGGCTCCCCTTCTTATGACATTCCATAATCATAAGAAAATAAAAAGAAACAAGATTTATTACCACATATAATGAAAATGGTTCGGTTGTGTATAGCTGCAGGAGATCCTTAACAGTGTGAATTCCATGGGAAGAGAGCCGCTTGTGGATTTTTCCATCCTTTGCAATTTTTTTCAAACGCCATATATCATCATTCAAGTATGGAGGGTAGTGTTTCTCGTAAACTACAACAAAAGACATCACAATATCACATGTCAGTTTGTGCACAATGATCACAAATGAAATAATTATCCAGTTTTAACTTTTAAAACTCACATTCTCCACTATTATCTTTTACGAAGGTCTTTAGCAAGAACCACCACTTCATCTAAGTTTTCATTAGCTTCCTATGACAAACTCAACAGGTGCAATAATCATAAGCAGAACATTATTAATTAATCAATGACAAACTATGACAAATTTAAAAGATTGAGTGATCACCTCCAAAGTTTGTCCATCAAGGACTATATCCCTATGGTGGAAGCACACCAAAAATCAACACTAAGTTTGTCTATGAACTCAAAGTTTGCTCTCACTGTGTATATTAAGTAATCTTATATGCACTAGCTATTATATTATATATTAATGACCTAAATTATGGCATAAGAGATTCGTGAAATCTTAGATTAAATGTAAGAAATTAGTGTATACCAAAGTAAATAAATAAATAATTATGTTTGCTTGTAAAAACTCAGAATATTAACAAATTTATTTAAAATAAAATTAAAAACATCTCCCTTATTTATTGGTAGTGCCTACTCTTGTTGTTGCTGTAGATATTAGAACTAGAGAGAACTAAAATTAGAACCAGAAAGAGAACAAGAAATTAGAAAAGAAGCAAGAACAAAATTAGAACAAATAGAACCAAAAATTAAAACCAAATCAGAACAAATTGATCCAAATCAGCAATAAATAGCTTGTTAGTTAATATGAAGAATGACATAGCTTTAGGTCTTACTTGTTCTCTGCTCTTGATTTCTCACTTTCTTCCCGGGCTTTGATCATTGACATCCTCTTCTCTGTTGTAACTCTTGCAAGCACAGCATCTGAATACAATCTCAGCATATGAAAATAAATCCACATAAAAATGGAATTCGAGATTCATCCACATACACTGATACATACCGTTGTTGAGAGAGCCCTCAAAGGGTTAACGAAGCAAAGTAGGATAAACCTAAAATTGGCATAGAAAATTGAGCCCTACATAACAAAATCGCAAAATCAGAGTATACCTGAAATTCATGAAGGGAGCAGACACAACGAGAGCAGCGATGGAGAGAGCTCTGCGACGATGGCGATGAAGGGAGCAGACATGACGAGGCAGTGGCAGAGAGAGCTCGTGTGACTCATGGAGTGACGAAGAGAGCTCGTGAGATGCAAGGACTTAAACTGAATACATGGTTGCAAATGATTGAGAGTAAGATTAATAATATTGTTGCTAGGGTTTGTTGGTTTGTTTAGTGTGTAATGGTTTCGATTGTTGCAAAGAACGAAAGGAAGGGATGAATGCAGTTATTCCTGAAGCCATACTTGAACAGGACAGGAATTATGATTTTAAATGGGAAGAATTCAAAAATTGAGAGCCATGCAAAATCATACCTAAATCGGTGGATGAGTGTAGTTATTCCTGAATCAGTGGATGAGGATGACCAACGAGTGGCCGTTGCTGAGGTCAATGATGAGATCGTGGATGGAGCGATAGAGAGAACGACGACGGTAAAAGAAGCTTCTGGGATGGAGAGAGCGCGTGGAAGGAGAGAGGAAGAAGCTCTTCACTTGTGTGGAGTGTGAATGGATCGAGAGGGTAAGATCTGAGTTAAGGTTAACTCAATATTTTCGACGAAAAAGTTTAAATTATAGATGGATTTTTTGTCTGTAATAATTTAATAAAACACAGCGTTTTGTCTATTTAATTACAGACGGATTTTTCATCTGTAACTATTTCTTACGAAAAAAATTAATTTTTCCAACAGAATTATTGACAGATTTTCTTTTCCGTAATTTATGCTAATTCATTTTTTTGTTTTCCGACAAAAAATCCCTCTTAAATCCTGTCTGTATTTCCGTGAGATAAAATCTGTTAGAAATATTCATCTATAATAACTAATTTTCTAGTAGTGTCATTACTCTCAAAATTTAATTTTTTTTGTAACAATTCTTTTAACTAACAAATAACTATCAACTTCAATTGCTAAGGATATAAGAGGATAGTCTTTTAGTATTTTACTACAGGATTGTAACATTTTGTCTATATCAAATAAATACAATTACTTAATCTTATCATCCGACATAGTTAACTCTGCATATAATATATAATAGTGTTAAAATTCAATCAACTTAAAATGATCAATAATTAAAAAAATTATTATTAGCAATTAATAACTCATCTTTCATGTTTAATATTATTTTTCACTAATACAAAATATTATTTGAGAGCTCATGCCAATAGCTATTCCAAATGTATTTTGATTTTGAGATATTATTGAAAGTTAGTAGAATAACAACTTTTTGATATGTGATCTTGAGGTCTTAGACCATCTCCAGCAGGGAACTCATCTCAGTTCCTGTTTATGGCTCACCTTTCATAAAAAGTAATTCCACATAAGCTTTTATGTCATAAATAGTAAATAGAAACTCAAAGCATATCTCTCTTCTCTATTAGGAGGAACTAACTTTAGTCCCTATTGTGGTCCCACTTAATTAATTAATTAAAATACTTGAAATTAATGTAATTAATTTTTTTGAATATGTAATTTAAATTTATAAATTTAAAAATAATTTACTATTAAAAGATATTAATATTAAATAAATGCATATATAATTCGGAATTACACTAATTTGTGAAATTACTTAATACAAAGAAAAACATAATTAAACTCTATAGTTGACGACAAACATTGTGAAATTGCAACTATTAATTTTACAACGGCTAATTTAATATAATAATATAATTAATATACAATATTAATTTAATTACTTATATTAATTATGATTTAAATAATTAATATAAATTATTAATTAAATATAATTATAATTAATTATTATAATTATTAATAAATTAAATATAATTTAATTATTTAATATAATTTTTTAAATAACTAAATTAAATACTTAAATCATATTTAATTTATAAATAATTATAATATTTAATTATATACGTAAAGTTAAATAAGTTGATATATAATATGATGAAGACCAACCCTTTATTCATAACATATTCTGTAATGTTATTAGTTATTATATTATTATTATATTATTTAATTTTTTTTAAATTAAGTGTCACATGTTAAAATTTTATTGATTATAATGAAAATAAAGTAAGGTTTTGTTCAAAAGGACTTACTTACTTTAAAATATGTGCTGGAATTCATATTTATGTTGCTCCAATAATTAGTCTTTAATTTTTGTCAGAACGAATCCTTCTTTTCCTTGCTGTTGGAGATGCTCTTATGAGTGTCCTTCATTAATGGCATCTATGAATTTTTTATCATCTTATAATAATTCAAAAGTGAAACATGCATCTTTATAAATATAACATGGATAATCACTCTTGTTGTCTTTATAATTACTCTAATATTCATACATTTTCTTTGACTATTCAAGAAAAACAGTTGGTAATTATCTTTATCATTTCTTAAAAAAAACATTAGTTAAAATCTCACTTTCAAGGCATTATAAATAGTTACATATGCTTAGCAAATTATTTTTTGATAAAGTGGACGATAATGATAAAATTTTATAATTTGTATAATACTAAAATATAATAGCTAAAAATAATCTAAATATTTTTTTGTATCAAAAAACCAAATAAAATGGATGTAAAGTACATGTTGTTAAGACGTCGAATTTAAACTATTAAATATATGGAAATAATTTTAAATATAAACGCATCATTATTTGTAAGCACATTGGTCAAACTTAGCTTTTAATTGTAAAATATCTTATTTCCAAACAAGCTTGATATAAGTCAAATTTCAAGTATTATTTGCAAGCACATTGGTCAAACTTAGCTCTTAATTGTAAAATATCTTATTTCCAAACAAGCATGATATAAGTCAAATTTCAAGTATGAAGATATGACTTGATATTTGGCCGAAAAACATAAATTTGTGATATTTTATCTTTTCAACAATATTATACATATAAAAAAAAATTTGTAATATAAACTATGAACGGGTCATTCTATATACGGAAGGAAGGTCTAGTTACAAGTGTTTTTTTTAGATGCTATAGCCCAATGTTCTAAGAATTGAACAGAACCGGCATCCGACAGAATTAACCAGAAACCGACCTTCTATTCAGTTCGGTTCATACATAAAATCAACTTGAAAAAAAACGGTATAAAAATTGGTCAAACCAGTGATAGACCAACAAACTGGTACGATATTTTTGGTTCTCAAATCTAAAAAAAAATTATGTACCAAAAATTCCAATTTCAAAACATTGAAATACTAATATCACTATTAAATTATAGTTAAATTTAGAGTAAAATTTTTTCTGGCCCTGCCCTTTTTCAATTTAGACAATTTGCACTTTTACAGTTGAAAAATAATAATCCATCCCCTATCCTTTTTTTGCGTTAAACGCATGAGTCCTTCTATGAGAATCTCCAGTAAAAAGTGACAAAAAATATTTTGTATGACGTTATCTTGTATGATCTAGCCTTCAAGTGTACTACATGGATGATAATCATTTGATTGAGTCTGTTTATTGCCTATATAGTCACTAAAACAACGCTGCAGAGAAATGATAACCATTTGATTGGGACACCATTTTGATGATTATTTAGGAGTCAAATAATCTCAATCGAATGGTTATCATTCACATCGGACTAATAAAGGCTAGGTCATACAATTTACGTCACACATAAGAATTTTTCGTGATCTTTTGTCAAAAATCTTTACAGAAAGACTCATGCGTCTAATGAAAAGAAAGGATAAGAGACATATTGTCATTTTTCAATCATTAAAATGCGAGTTGTCTAAATTTAGAATCGAAAAGGGGTTTTACTCTTAAATCTAACATAATAGATCATCTAGCTTCTTCGCTGGTGGCTCTAGTGGTTTGTCTAATGTGTTCCCACTTACTTCTCCACTACGTCCTTGCTCATTTTTCAACCCACGTCTCTTGGTTGCCTTTGGCATGTATGTCTATGTCCATAGATCTGGTTTACCATCACCACTAGTACTTCATTGCCCTCTGGTGATTCACATCAACAATGTTTAAGTGGATCAAAACACAAAAATAGAGATGACGTTGCATCGGGATGTTTTCAATGGCGCAGCTTCGTGGTGGAGATAGAGAAATATGGTAGTGGAGATAGAATATTTGAGCTCTATCTGAGGAGTAAATAGAGAAGGAAGAGAATAATGTGAGGGTGACTAAAGAAAGTGGAAGAAGAGGAAGGAGAGTGAATCAGTAATTAGAAAAAGAGGGATGCCAACTAAAATGAGAGGGGTCTATGAATATAAAATTTTAAAATTTATTAATATGAAATGTTGAAGAGATTATGATTTAATTTTTAAGGTTAGATGATTTTATAAAGTTTTGAAGATAGCTTTTAATTGGTATTAAATTAGATATATTAGGAATTGAACTTTTAAAATTAGTGAGTAAATTTTGAAGATTTCAAAAATAATTATTAATTGATAATTCTATTGACCATAACTTTTTATTAGTGTAAAGTAGATATATTAGAAATATGAGATCTTGAAATTATATGCGTTTTAATTTTTTTTTTTGTCATAAATTTTGATGTTTGAATTTATTTGAGAATTTTTAATAATAAGTTATAAACAAGATAGTATGTGAAATTGTGAAACTTTGAATTTTATTAGGCTAAAAAATTATTGAATTTAAATAAGTGAAATTATATATTGTTAATTTTTAATAATTTTAACTTATATTTAATTAAAACAGTTCAACTACGGTTCAACCATTGAATTATTGAACTAATCACTCAATCGATTCTTTGACTGATTCGATTCTCGCCACCTTACTATAGTCAAATAAATGTCATATTGCATCACATGCTGAAAATGCATCTACAATTGAAATAGTTCCTAATTTATCAACAACTTTAATTTTTCTAATGAATCACCAGTATTGTATATGTAACACCTTTACTAATAAAATGTCACGTTTCCGGCTGTGCCACTCTAATAGTAAGAATATTACACGATGACTTCCATACATTTAATAATAAAATAGAAGCCTTTAACTCAAAATCGTATTGCTGTTTTTTTTTTTTTTGAAAAACCGAAAATATTTTTTCTTTTTACACACACACAACTTTTTATATAAGTAACTACAAATATTATATACGTACATATCATTACAATCACGACTCCTATCTCTCTTATAAAAATAGAAGAATAAAGGTAAGAAAAAAACTATAACTATATGTACAACTAGATGCGCAGAAGAAAACTTCATAAGCTACCTCGTCCGTCCTGAAAAGAAAAGTTTGTAGGGGGTGAAAACCTAACCACACAGTCTTGATGCATTCGCATCTTTAGTGTTTTTCCTTCATGATTTCATTTAGTTAGCTAAGAATTCTTGTTGGATAAGCAATGATTTCATGGTTAAAGAAGCATTACTTTGAGTTAGTTGAATTCATTGATTACAAGAGAATTTGGAAAAAAATTGGCAAGGAACAAAGAGGAAAAAGAAGATAGGAGTCATCGAACACAAGAAGCACATGGAAATAGAGAGAATAGAGAGATCTCTAAACTAAACAAAAGGCTCCCTAGAAATACCCACAATGGTCGTGCAACGTGGGAGATAAGGCATACCATGTTGTACGGCCATTGTTGGTTATTTTCAATGAGCTTTTTGTTGAGTTAAAAAATTAATTAATAAAATTGATGATGACAAACATTTGATTAGTAGACTAATCACCCAATTAGTTTTGATTATTGTTGATAAGTGATGCAGGCCAAAAACAAGTTCTTGCAGCAGCCCAACATCAAACAAAAGATATATGCTAATGGGCTGAATGGTAAGTGAAAAATAAAGACAAGCCCAAGTCATTCATCTCAAAGAAAATTCATCAAAGAAGCAAAGCAAGGCACCAACGGGCTGACGTAGAGAAGAACCCGATCCAAGCCCAAAATTGATTTTCAATTTCCCACCATCTTGCCTTACCAGAAGCAACGTTCCTCTCCTCTCTAATCAAGTCACATCAAGGCTTTAGAAAAGTAAGAAAGAGAAAGAGAAAAAGCTTCCTCTCTAAGCTAGTAACCAAAAAAGCAAGAGAGAGAGAGAAAGTTTAAGCTTGAAGCACAGAAGCTAAAATAGAAAATACAAACCAAATCAAGCTTAGGTTAAAGGTAATCCATCTCATCTTGCATGCATCAGATCTTCTTCTCTTCTCCCAACTCTCTGCTCTATCCGAAAATGACATTCAAGGAAAAATTGTTCTCTGCCCTATTCTGCTTCACATCTACGGTCACAAGTGATACTTGGGGACCAAGTAATTTTTCAATGGCTAAGATCAAGTTGACCATGAGAAGATTTCTATGGTTACTGCTTTGTGGCTTTCGGTCAAGATGAAGAAGTCAGAAGCAAAACTTTCTACTCTAAGGTTTAACGAGAAAAAGTGATTATGTGGGTTGGTGAAGCTCAAGGCTCAAGGTGTTGACCTTGGAAGAAGAACCCAGCAACATGCAAGGAGAATAAAAGAAGACTTCTTGCTCATTCAGAAAGCAATGAGAGAAAACCAGAGTTTGTGAGTTGAGTTCTGTAAAGTTCCTCTACTTGGATAATGCTCTCTTTCAAAGAAGCATTCGGCCAACACTGAAGAACTGTATCTGAGGTTTGCAAATCTGGTTTTGCACATAGCTAAGAGGCTGCTGATGAAGTCAATCTCCTTCATGTTTTACTGATTGTAATGCACTTTTCCAAGTTTATCTTTCTGTAATTTCTTGTGAGAAAAGGCATTGTGAGAAAGCTCAAGTAAAAGCCATGAGTGGAAAAAGGCTGAGTGATACACTTGAGAGAAAAGCCTAGAGTTATTTTTCTGATTTCTTTAGGTTGGCTAAGTGTCTTGTATCTTGTACCTGTTTGGTATCCCTTTCTTAGTTGGGTTAGCACTAAGAGTGAATAGTTAGGAGTTAGCATAGCCAATGTCAAGTTAGGATAGAACTTGAGTGTGAAATTGGTGTATGTAATTCTGTTAACTATAGTGAAATTCTTCCATAATTGTGGAGGAGACTGGATGTAGGTTGCATAACACAAAGGCAACCGAACCAGGATACTTGCTGGTGTTAGCTTTTCTTTTCTCTGCTGTGTTCTGTTTTCTGATAATCATGAGACAAAAATAAATTGTCTCATAAATTTCTGCTGCTGAGTTCAAACAGAATCAGAATTGCAAATCTGTTTTAAAAGGGTAATAACAGCAACTTAAAAGGAAGGCATAGATTCAACCCCCTTCTCTAAGCCTACCACAACCTTCAATTGGTATCAGGAGCTGAGGTCTCAAGAATCAAGCTTAACCGCTTGGAGCAAAGATCCAATGGCAAACAACTTGGGCACAACCACAGTTGCTTACACCCTCACTGAAAGCCAGTCAAACAATCGGCCACCTTTCTTCAACGGGAAGAACTACTCCTACTGGAAAGAAAGGATAAGGATCTTCATCCAATCCATTGACTACAACATATGGAAGATCGTTGTAAGCGGTCCAAAGATCCCAACAAAAACAAGTGCTGATGGAGTGATGACTCCAAAAGAAGAAGCTGAATGGAATGAAGATGATAAGAAGAAGATGGAGCTGAATGCTAAAGCAATCAACCTTCTTCACTGTGCTATCAGCTTTGAAGAGTACCGGAAAGTGTCTAGATGCAAGACAGCCAAAGAAATCTGGAAAAAACTCCAGGTTACACACGAAGGCACCAAACAAGTAAAAGAAACGAGGATTGATATACTGCGAAAAGAGTACGAGATGTTTAGCATGAAGGATGGAGAAAGCATTGATGAAGCGTTTGAGAGATTCTCAATCATAATCAACAACCTTGATGCTATGGGTACAAACTATGCAGAACAAACCTTGGTGAGAAAACTCCTTAGAAGCCTCACAAAAGAGTGGGAAAACACTGCCACTATCCTAACCGAGAGTAACAACATAAGTCCCATAACCTATGATGAGCTGAGAGGAAAACTCCTTGCCTATGAAGCCACACACACAAACACAGACTCAAAGAAAAAGGGAATAGCCCTCAAGTCACAAATAGAACTAAAAGAGAGTGGGTCTAGTGATGGTATTTCAGATGACGAGCTTTTGTTTTTTGCTAGGAGATTTAGAAGGATGATGAAGAGCAAGGGCAAATACAAGGGTTCAAGTTCAAAGGAGCACAAGATAGACTTGAGCAAGGTGACATGTCATCATTGCAAGGAGGCTGGACACTTCAAGTCAAACTATCCAAAGCTCAAAAAGGAGGACAAAGGAAAGAAGGAAAGGAAGAGAGTACTCATGGCAGCTTGGGAGGATCTTGAGAATGACTCAAATGAAGAAGAAGAATCTGAAAGAGATGACAAAGACTGTTTCATGGCTGGAAACAACAATCTTGATGAGGTAAACTATTATGATTTGACCATTGAGGACTTGCATGCTATTATTGATGATCTCACTTTAAATAAATCAAAACTGCTTGATAAATACAATGAATGCAGATCTGAAAGAGATGTGTTAAGAGCTGAAAATAATTTCTTAAAAGAAAAAGTGAAGGAAACTGAATGTGCATTGGATATCATTGAAGAAAACAGATTTCTAAAATCTGAACTTGAAAAATTAAAAGGAAAGCACAATGTGGATCCTTCTCATGAGTTAATTGCTAAAAATGAAAGATTAAATGATAAGATTAAAAGGCTGAATGGTGACTTAGCAAAATTTGCTCAAGGTTCCAAAAACTTGGACAAATTACTTGCAAGTCAAAGACCATTATTTGAAAAATCTGGTTTAGGCTACATAGCCAAGGAAGATGCAGTTTCTAATACTCCCTCTATAAAATTTGTGGCTTCTTCATCAAATACCAAATCCATACCAAGCAAATCAGGTATCGGATATGTTTCAACTTGTGAAGAAAATTTTGATGAAGCAAACATAAGTGAAACTGAGCCTTCACCAAGAACTGGTTCGAGTCCAAACCGGCCAGGTTTGGGTTACATTTCAAAAAAGGAGGATACTTTCAAGAAACCAATATTTTACAACAAAATCTCATTTTCGAAAGGTAAAAATATTCAAAAAATTCTGGTGAAAACATTTTTGCAAAGAGGAATAATTATAACAAAAATCAGTTTGTCAAAAGAAATGCATCTCCTCCAAAAACCAGAAAATTCCAACCATTTAATCATTTCAAGCAATATAACTCACCTCAATTTCAGCGGCACACATCAGAAAATCATTGTGTTAATTGCAAGAAATTTGGTCACTCATATGCACAATGCTTTATTGAGAAAAGAGTTGTTGGAAACAAAGTTTTCAATATTGTTTGTGATTTCAATGCACTTGGGCAACCAAGATGGATTAACTTCAAATGATCCAAATTAATTTGGATACCTAAGGCTACTTGAAACTCATCATGCAGATTTGCCTAGCATCCAAGAACAAAAAGGACATGTGGTACATGGATAGTGGATGTTCAAGGCACATGACTGGAAGGTCAACCTACTTCATCAAACTAAATAAATATGATGGAGGTTTTGTAACCTTTGGAGATGATGGTAAAGGTAATATCATTGCTGTTGGAAAAGTAGGTAATGAGCAATCTACTTTCATTGATGATGTGCTTTTGGTATGTAGTTTAAAGCACAATCTTTTGAGTATAAGTCAGCTGTGTGATTTAGGATATTTAGTTGTTTCCAAAAGGCTTGAATGCTGTGTTGTCAATGAAAAGACAAATGAAGTGATGTTTGTTGCCAAGCGTTTCAATAATATGTATGGACTTACTCTTGATGAACTAAAGGATCAAAATGTAGCTTGTCTTCACTCTAAAGAATCTGAAAAGTGGTTATGGCACAAGAGATTGGGTATGCAAGTATGTTTCAAATAAACAAACTTGTAAAGAAAGAATTAGTAAGAGGTCTCCCTTTGATAAAGTTTGACAAAGACATCACTTGTGATGCTTGCCAAATGGGAAAATAAACAAAAAGTTCTTTTAAACCAAAGGAAGACATATCTACTAAAAGACCACTTGAGTTGCTACACATTGATTTATTTGGTCTAACAAGAACTCAAAGCCTAGGTGGTAAACATTATGGTTTAGTAATTGTGGATGACTATACTAGGTTTGGTTGGGTTTTATTTCTTGCACACAAAAATGAAGCTTTTTCAGCCTTTGAACCTTTTTGCAAGAAACTTCAAAATGAAAAGGATTTAAAAATATCTTCTATAAGAAGCGATCATGGAACTGAATTTGAAAATAATTTGTTTGAATCCTTTTGTGAGGAATTTGGAATATCTCACAACTTCTCTTGTCCAAGAACACCAAAACAAAATGGTGTTGTGGAAAGAAGAAATAGAAGCATACAAGAGATGACAAGAGCTATGCTTTGTGAGAGTAATGTTCCAAAATTCCTTTGGGCTGAAGTGGTCAATACGGCTTGCCACATTTTGAATAGAACAATCATAAGGAAATTTTTGAAGAAAACCTCTTATGAACTTTGGAAAGGCTACCCACCAAACTTAGATTACTTGCACATCTTTGGATGCAAATGTTTTGTTTTAAATAACAAAGAAAATTTGGGTAAAATTGATCCAAAGGCTTATGAGTGTTTATTTGTAGGATATTCCACAACTAGTAAAGCATATAGGGTTTATCATCAAGATGCTAGAATTATTGAGGAGTCCATACATGTTACATTTTGTGATACTAACTTGGTGCAAAGCATTTTGGAAGATTGTGATGTAGGAAATCAAGCTCAAAAGGAGGATGAAACCGCTCAAAATCATGGAAAAGAAAATTCTGGACAAACTGAACCAGAAACTGCAAATGCTGAAAATTCAAGAGACAATTCCATTTTGTCTCATGAATCTGAAGGAAATCCTGCGGCCAGCAGCGCCCAGAATCCCTTGGTGACTGAATCGGCCTCCAAGTCCACCAGACCTTGTGAGTGGAGATTCTTGAAGAATTATCCTGAGGAATTTGTCATTGGGGACGTCTCTCATGGAGTGCAAACAAGGTCTTCCACTAGAAAGGCGAATGAAGGATCCAACATTGCTCTTTTATCACAAATAGAGCCTCAAAACATCAAGGAAGCACTTAGTGACCCTTCTTGGGTTAAAGCTATGGAAGATGAGCTTCTTGAGTTTGAAAAGAACCAAGTATGGACTTTGGTTCCAAGGCCAAGTGAAAAGAAAGTGACCGGCACCAAGTGGATATTTCGGAACAAGTTGGGAGAAGATGGTAGCATTGCAAGAAACAAGGCAAGGCTAGTAGCTCAAGGATATGACCAAGAAGAAGGAATAGACTTTGATGAATCCTTCGCTCCTGTTGCCCGAATGAAAGCCATAAGACTTCTCTTAGCTTATGCTGCATTTTGTGGTTTTAAATTATATCAAATGGATGTGAAATGTGCATTTTTGAATGGTGTGATAGATAGAGAAGTGTATGTGGAACAGCCTCCTGGTTTTGAAAATAAAGAACATTCTAATCATGTTTTCAAATTGTCTAAAGCTCTCTATGGTTTAAGACAAGCTCCTAGAGCTTGGTATGAGAGACTTAGCTCTTTTATTTTGAAAAATGGTTTTCAAAGAGGCACCACTGACACAACTCTATTCATTAAGAACTTTAATGATTCTTTTATTCTAGTCCAAATATATGTTGATGACATTATTTTTGGATCAGCAAATGAATCCCTTTGTTCTAAATTTCGAAAACTCATGACAAGTGAATTTGACATGAGTATGATGGGTGAATTAAATTTTTTCCTTGGGCTGCAAATTAAACAAACTAAAAAAGGTATTTTCATTCATCAAGAAAAGTATGCCAAGGAATTAGTTAAGAAATTTGGTATGGAAAATGCCAAACCCATGGGAACACCCATGCATCCTAGTTCTAAATTAGATAAAGGAGAAGCTGAGAAAGATGTTGATGAGACTAGGTATACATGAATGATTGGCTCTCTTATGTACTTAACTTCCTCTAGACCCGATATTGTGCAAAGTGTTGGATTGTGTTCTAGGTTCCAATCCAAACCTAAAGAGTCACATCTTTCTGCAGTTAAAAGGATCATTAGATATGTTCATGGCACATCCAACTTTGGTCTATGGTATCCTAAGATTAATGATTTTTCTGCAGTTGGTTATTGTGATGCAGATTTTGCTGGTGATAGAGTTGATAGAAGGAGCACTTCTGGTTTATGTTGCTTCCTTGGAGAGTCCTTAAATGCTTGGTCAAGTAAGAAGCAACCAACAGTGGCCTTATCCACTGCAGAGGCTGAGTATATAGCTGCTTCTTTCTTGTTATTCTCAGCTTTTATGGTTAAAAACACAGCTTGCTGATTACAAATTAAAGGCTGAAAATATTCCCTTGATGTGTGATAATATGAGTGCCATTAATATTTCTAAAAATCCAGTTTTGCACTCAAGGACGAAGCATATTGAAGTGAAATTTCACTCAATAAGAAAACATGTCCAAAAGGGGGATATTAGTATTCAATTTGTTAAATCTGAGGAGCAATTAGCAGATATTTTTATAAAACCATTAGCTGAGGATAGATTCTGTATGCTTAGGACTTGTCTAGGAATTTTGAGTTATGATTCTTTATTTGAAAACTGATGATGTATTTGCTGGAGATTTTTGTCTCATAAACAGGTATGAGACAATTCTGGGCAGGTGATGAATGTCTCCATCAAGCCAGTGTGTTCTGGGCTTGTTTCAAATGAAATATAATCTGGGCCAACCTCAAAATCAGATCTAGAGTGGTCCATTGTGTTTTCTTAAATCCAACTATCTCTGGGCCCATATGTGAATGTTACATTTTTTTTGGTTGATGGGCTATGTGTTTATTTTTAATATTTTTTCATTTAATGTTTATAATCCAAAAAGATTTTTAGGTTTATTTTTTGTTTTTCAAAATTTGAGATTCATTTCCTGTTTTATTTTCAAATCAAATCAAATCTTAAATTTATGAGGTCAGGTCTTTTCATGTCTTTTCAAAAGTGATGCAGTTGCATGGTTTTGGAAAACCACTTTTTGGTACGGTTACCAACACTCCCTCTCTTCCCTCCATAACTTCTCCTCAAACCCTTCGGTTTCTTCCCTCTCACTCCACTATCTCTCTTCCATCAAAAGCTTCAATTTAACCAAAATGGGGAAGAAAGTCATTGCTAAAAGAACACCGCATGAGAAAATCCATAAACTTCCAGGATATCCAAGACCATCAACTCGTTCTCAAGACACCACTTTTACTCCTTCACCTTCTCCTCCTACCTCTCCTCCTCGCACAGTTCCCATGGCGTGAACCAAGACCACTCCAAGGTACCTTACTCCTGCCAAACCAACACCACCACCTAAGGCAACGCCATCCAAACCAAGTTCCTCAAAACCTAGTTCGTCCAAGGGTAAGCATCCTGCCGTTAAAAAACCTGTTCCTGAGACAACAAAACCTAAGCCAAGGTCTGTTCCTGTGCGTTCACAAAGAGGTAACCCTCATTGCCCTCTCAAATCTGTTAGAGAACCAGACATTGATCCTTTTGCTCACAAATCACACTTCATGACATCTCACTCAGATTATAATCCCCATCGTTTCAAATCTGCCATGAACCATGATTTTTATGAGGGAGTTATTCAGTATCGTACTCTATGTCCCTTTTTTCTTGCTGATTTACCAGATTTGAAAAAGAAAGGTTTTCCTTTTGTTGAAAATTTGGAATTTTTAGACTAGAATCACCTTTTCAAAATCAAAAAACCTGTATATCCTCAGTTAGTCAAAGAATTTTATGCAAACATGACTTATCATGAAGGAAGTGTGCATTCTTATGTTAAGGGCAGAGACATTATCTTGAATAATGAAACTATCAGTGAATCCTTGAAGTACACTGATGTTAGGCCGTGTGCTTATACATCTGTGAAGTGGGATGAAGGAGTTGGTATCTCTTACCATGATGCTCTGGCTCACATTTGTGAACATGTTTCCTTAATTGATGGCATCACACCCACTCACAAAGCCCTCGGATATGAACGCACTCAGTTGCACCGCATTGTCAACCACATTTTAATTCCTCAAAGTGGTTCATATCAAAGGGTTTCTTACATGGACACACTTGTTTTGTATGCCCTAATCACTAAAACAGAAATATCTTTTGCTTATTTGATGGCTAGATACATGTTTGATTCTGTTAGAAGTGTGAAAGATAAAGCACTATCTTATGGCATGTTTTTGACTTGCATATTTGAGACTTTTGGTGTTGACCTATCAAATGAGGCTTATGAAAATAAACATTCATACCTAAAAGGGGGTGGTTCAGTGAAACAGTAAAAAGGACCAACTCGATCTGAGAGAGTGGTTCTAGATGATGATGATGAAGAGTACATCCCAGATGAATCTCCTCCTCCTTCCACTGAGGGTACATCCATTTCCATTGGAAAGAAATCTGCTCTGCTAAATGTGGTCAAGGATGTTGCTCAAGAGTTTGTTTTCCAATCAAATCACTTAATTGCCATGAGCAAGGAACAAAGGAAGCTAGCTAGCAAGCATGAGAACTTCCTGAAGAAATCAAGAGATAGGGTGGCTGTGCTCATGACCTTCATTGATAACCTTAATAATGATGAAGACATTGCCACTTATGTTGAAGAGGAAGCTGCTTCGGAGGGGGATGGTTCTGATGCCTAGAATTTGTCTCATGAAAACTATTGATGCTGCTCTATTTTTTGTCTCATAAACTATGTTTTCTTTTGCTACCGTTGGCCTTATTTCTGTTGTCTTGGATGACAGTATAAACTTTGGATACTGCTGCACTTTTGGTAGTTTAGTTAGTAATTTGGACTGTGCACTGATCTTTCTTGCAGGGTTTATAGTGATGTTTTTGTGGATCTTGCTTATTATCAACCCTTGATGACAAAAGGGGAGTAATAGGAGCAATAGCTGGAATGCTAGTCTGACTTATTCTGACTACAGTTGCCTTTGATCACTGTTTTTTGTGGACTTTGTTTGACTGCTGCAGATTTTAATAAGCTTGATTTGCAAATGTTTGCAAATATTGTGAACTGTTGTTGGAAACTTTCTTTATGATATGTTGCTATCTTGACCCTGACCCTGATGTGTTAAAAGCTCTATTTTGGCCATTAAAACTATCATTGTTTTACTATATTTTTGATTGGTACTTTGGTTCCATATAAGCATATGTAAACAGGAAAGAAGAGAAGAGCATAAATCGAGGGGGAGCTAATCTTGAAAAGGAAAGGGGGAGCAACACTAAAGCAAGAAACATCAAAGGGAAGTTTTCTAAACTTTACCAAAATCTTAATTCCTCTGATCATTGCTTAATTATGTTTGTCATCAAGGGGGAGATTGTTGAGTTAAGAAATTAATTAATAAAATTGATGATGACAAACATTTGATTAGTGGACTAATCACCCAATTAGTTTTGATTATTGTTGATAAGTGATGCAGGCCAAAAACAAGTTCTTGCAGCAGCCCAACATCAAACAAAAGATATATGCTAATGGGCTGAATGGTAAGTGAAAAATAAAGACAAGCCCAAGTCATTCATCTCAAACAAAATTCATCAAAGAAGCAAAGCAAGGCACCAACGGGCTGAAGTAGAGAAGAACCCGATCCAAGCCCAAAATTGATTTTCAATTTCCCACCATCTTGCCTTACCAGAAGCAATGTTCCTCTCCTCTCTAATCAAGTCACATCAAGGCTTTAGAAAAGTAAGAAAGAGAAAGAGAAAAAGCTTCCTCCCTAAGCTAGTAACCAAAGAAGCAAGAGAGAGAGAAAGTTTAAGCTTGAAGCACAGAAGCTAAAACAGAAAATACAAACCAAATCAAGCTTAGGTTAAAGGTAATCCATCTCATCTTGCATGCATCAGATCTTCTTCTCTTCTCCCAACTCTCTGCTCTATCCGAAAATGGCATTCAAGGGAAAATTGTTCTCTGTCTTATTCTGCTTCACATCTACGATCATAAGTGATACTTGGGGACCAAGTAGTTTTTCAATGGCTAAGATCAAGTTGACCATGAGAAGATTTCTATGGTTACTGCTTTGTGGCTTTCGGTCAAGATGAAGAAGTCAGAAGCAAAAGTTTCTACTCTAAGGTTTAATGAGAAAAAGTGATTATGTGGGTTGGTGAAGCTCAAGGCTCAAGGTGTTGACCTTGGAAGAAGAACCCAGCAACATGCAAGGAGAATAAAAGAAGACTTCTTGCTCATTTAGAAAGCAAGGAGAGAAAACCAGAGTTTGTGAGTTGAGTTCTGTAAAGTTCCTCTACTTGGATAATGCTCTCTTTCAAAGAAGCATTCAGCCAACACTGAAGAACTGTATCTGAGGTTTGCAAATCTGGTTTTGCACATAGCTAAGAGGCTGCTGATGAAGTCAATCTCCTTCATGTTTTACTGATTGTAATGCACTTTTCCAAGTTTATCTTTCTGTAATTTCTTGTGAGAAAAGGCATTGTGAGAAAGCTCAAGTAAAAGCCATGAGTGGAAAAAGGCCGAGTGATACACTTGAGAGAAAAGCCTAGAGTTATTTTTCTGATTTCTTTAGGTTGGCTAAGTGTCTTGTATCTTGTACCTGTTTGGTATCCCTTTCTTAGTTGGGTTAGCACTAAGAGTGAATAGTTAGGAGTTAGCATTGCCAATGTCAAGTTAGGATAGAACTTGAGTGTGAAATTGGTGTATGTAATTTTGTTAACTATAGTGAAATTCTTCCATAATTGTGGAGGAGACTGGATGTAGGTTGCATAACACAAAGGCAACCGAACCAGGATACTTGCTGGTGTTAGCTTTTCTTTTCTCTACTGTGTTCTGTTTTCTGATAATCATGAGACAAAAATAAATTGTCTCATAAATTTCTGCTGCTGAGTTCAAACAGAATCAGAATTGCAAATCTGTTTTAAAAGGGTAATAACAGCAACTTAAAAGGAAGGCATAGATTCAACCCCGCTTCTCTAAGCCTACCACAACCTTCACTTTTTATTTAGTCCAGAGAGCTAACTGTTTGTTCTATTTCTATGTGCTTCTTGTTTTTTATGACTCCTAGCCTCTTTTTTCTCTTTGTTCCTTGCCAATTTTCTCTTAAATTTTCCTGTAATAAATGAATTCAACTAACTCAAAGTAATGCTTATCTAATAATGACATCATTGCTTATACAACAAGAATTATTAGCTAATTAAATAAAATCATGAAGGAAAAACACTAATATACGAATGCATCAAAAAACTTGATACGAATTTTACAAATCACAAACTACCAGCAAGTGCACCGGATCGTATCAAGTAATACCAAGGGAATGGGTTATCGTTTTCATGAGGATTAACGGATTAAGTAAGCAATAGTCAATTGATTATTCTAGTCAGACAATCAAAATTTAGGGCTTTAAAAAGCTTTGACATAAACAATGAAGTAAACAAAGGCAAACAGTAAGTATTGGAAAGATAATATGATTTAAAGAGTTAAGATTTTAGAGATGTTGAGACTTTCAAACCAATATTTTTCACTTTCCACCTTGATTATGAAAAGATACATCCATGCCAAATGATTAGTAATCAAACTCCAATCCCTTGATAATTCAATTTCTCTTTAACCTAATTAATTGCTAATTCCTTATACAATTACTTAAGAAAAGAGTTGAAGCATGTTTACTGGTTTATAAGCCACACAATTCATAAGAATCTTCCCTAGTTGATTTGATATCACTTATCAAGTCTAGTTTTAAAACCTAAGAGCTGTGAAAATAAGTTTTCAAGCTTAATTCAACTAATTAACTTTTCCAAGAAATTAAATGAATTCAAGCCATACGAGAATTATTTTGCAACACATTCAAATCCTTTGGATGAAGAATGAAAGCTTTTTCTTAAGAAGATATCAATGCATTAGTCAAAAGTAGAAAAGCTAGAATATTAGTCCATAGGAATCAACAGAGCTCCTAACATTAACCAAGGAGATTAGTTCTTCATGTCTTCAGAGAAAACCTAAAATTCTAAAAAGTAAAAAGTACCGAAGAAGAGAGGCCGTCAGTGACTTCTCTCCTTAACTACTAACCTCAAAGAAATTCAAAATTCAAACTTCAAACTAAAATCAAATTAAAACAAAATCAAACCTAATTTATTAATATTTTTCTCCAGCCAAGCTCTCGATCTTTTCTTCTTGCAATCTTCAATTAATGCTGTGATTAGTGGGCTTAAATTGAGCCTTGGACCAACCACTCAAGTGATGAAGAATTGGAGATCCTGGTAGCTTAATTGAGGCCCCTGGAAGGTGGCTAAAATCTCACATCACACGTGAGTCTCTTCACGTCGCACGTGAAGCTAAATTTTAACTCATTTCACTTTCTGGCTTGATCACGTTGGATGTGGAATGTTCCACGTAGAATGTGGCTTTGATTTTTTCAATTTTGGCTTCTGTTTTTCTCCCAGGCATTGTACGTCCAAGAAATCACATGGGACATGAACTAGGTGTTGCGCGTATGCATGCTAGATGCGTACGCATGATAAGCCCATGTCCTATGGCTATGTCTTCACGTCCCACGTTGCCTTTCACATTCCAAATTTTGCTTTCTGTCTTACTTCAGGCGTGCCATGGCTGTGATCCCATGTCCCATGTTGAAGTGAGGTCATGCGTACGCATGGGAGATGAGTACGCATGGCAAGCCATTTATCACTATTTGTGCGTACACATGCTAGATGTGTACGCATGATACCCTTTCATTCCCCAACGTGGTATGCCTTGTCTCCCATATTGCATGACCATTGTGGGTTGTTTCTGAAGAGCTTTCTGTTTAGTCCAGAGAGCTCTCTGTTTGCTCTATTTTCATGTGCTACTTGTGTTTGATGACTCCTAGCCTCTTTTTCCTTTTTGTTCCTTGCCAATTTTTTTCCAAATTCTCCTGTAATCAATGAATTCAACTAACTCAAAGTAATTCTCATTTAACCATGAAATCATTGCTTATCCAACAAGAATTCTTAGCTAATTAAATAAAATCATGAAGGAAAAATACTAAAGATATGAATGCATCAGGTTTCACCAGAGGAGTTTTAAGAATTATCATAAGAGGATATATAAAAAGAAAGTTGTTCCCAACCGCAATGATTATCACTCGTCTTATGATCCTTTTCGAACACCAACAATTAATTATCCAAAATCAAATTTATATTTTAATTGATAAAATTCAATCAAACATAATATCCAAAAGATTTCACTTCATATCAAAGAACCATTCTAACCAAACTTACCAAGGCATATAACATACTCAATTACGGCCTCCGGTCTAAATAGTCATGGCCTCTAGCCCAAAGTACACCACAACACATTCACTATAATTCGAACCAACCAGCCACAATCATAAGTAATGAAGTTCAAATACAATCAAGAGTAATTACAGCAAATATGACAATTAGCAGTTAAACAGTAATATTCACATAGCAAACTGATGCGTGAGCATCTTTCTTATCTTTTCCTAGTGAATTTGCATTTAAATTGTTGAGTTTAATCAAGAAATAATTATCTTTTAGCCACTATGGATGCTACTTTGAGTCTCGTGCAATTTTGTTATTTTAGGTAGTATTTGGCTGGATTTGATGGAGAGGAAGCTTGCACAAATGGAAGGAGCACAAGGATTAAAGGAGATGATCGGTGAGGAGCGACGCGTATGCGTACCTGATGCGTACGCGTGACACACGAAGAAGACCATCGACGCGTACGCGTGACTGACGCGTACGTGTGACATGCGCCACGTGCAGAAAATGCTGGGGGCGATTTCTGGGCCCCATTTTGGCACTCAAGTAAGGCGCAACTCTTTGCCAAGTTAGGCGTGGATCCAGTGAAGAAAGTGGTCCCCATCCATCAATTGAAGACTTGCTAATTGCTATAATTAATTCTGATTTAAATTCAAATTTTATTTTAAAATAGGAAAAGATATTATTTTAATTTTAGAAAATAGATTTTTAAATTAATTAGGATTAGATATAAAAAGGAGAAACTTTTCTTCTAGGATTATTCCATTCCACATCAGTCCAATTTACAGTTTACCAGAATCATAGTTTTCACTCTGAACCATGAGCAACTAAACCTCCACTGTTAAAGTTAGGAGCTCTGTCTATTGTATGGATTGATACTATTCTTTTTCTATTTTAATTCATGTTTTGATTTATATTTCAAGAATTGTTTTCGTTCTTTATCTTATGAATTTGGTGGAACGAAAGTATGACCCTCTTTCTAATTGAGTTCTTATATAACTTGAAAAAACTCTTTACATGAACAACAGCTTAATTCCTTAGATTAGATAAATTTTCTTTTAATTAGTTTTATTTTAGTATTATTAATTTTTATTTTTTTTAATTTCTTGTTACGTTCCTTTAATTCTTTCCCTTTTTTTGTTAGTACACCCCTCCCCTGTTCTTTCTTTTTATTTTCTTTTATTATTTTGTTTTAATTAAAAAAAAACTTTCGTTCGTTCTTGATTTATTGTTCTTTTTATTTTTATTTTTTTATTTTATTTTCGTTTTGTTTCTTTTCATTAATTTTTATCTTTTTATATTTTATTAGTTTTATTTTATTTTTGTCTTTAAATAAAACAAAAAAATTATATATATATATATATATATATATATATTACGTCATATATTTATTTTTCTTAATTTTTGAAATTAAGTTTGGTATTTCCTAGTTAGTCTTATTTTAATTTTTCTTATTTAATTTGCCTAATAATTTCGAAAATTTTTAGTCTTAATTTTACTAGTAATTTTCAAATTTTAGTGGTTGTTTGTTTTATTCAATATTTTTATCTCTTTATTCAGGTTACCTCATTGGGAATTTTCTGCACTCTAACGTAGAGAGTTCCATCTTTTCTTGTCTTCTGTTTGTTTATGCGCATGAACAGAGACAAAGAACATCTCTTAGACTTTGATCCTGAACCTGAAAGGACTTTCAGGGGACGTTTGCAACAAGCAAGACTTTACAAGGCTGTAGAATTCACTATGGATCCTGACAATGCTGCTAATGCCAATGTGGCAAACCCGAATGGGAATGAGCAACAAAGGAGAGTACTTGGCTCTTACTCTGCTCCTATTGCAGATCTGTATGAAAAAAGCATTGTGGTGCCTTCTATAGTTGTGAACAACTTTGAGTTGAAGCCACAATTGGTCACCCTAGTGCAACAAAACTGCCAGTATTATGGTCTTCCCCACGAAGACCCAAATCAATTTATTTCCAATTTTCTGCAGATCTGTGATAATGTGAAGACAAATGGAGTGAACCCTGAGGTGTACAAACTCATGCTCTTCCCGTTTGCTATGAGGGATGGAGCAAAGCTATGGCTAGATTCCCAACCCAAAGAGAGTTTAGATACTTGGGACAAGGTTGTTATTGAGTTTCTTACTAAATTTTTCCCACCAAAGAAGCTGACTAAGCTTAGGGTGGAGGTTCAGACCTTCAAGCAGAAGGATGGTGAAACTCTTTATGAAGCTTGGGAGAGATACAAGCTACTGACTAGGCAATGCCCTCCGGACATGTTCTCTAAATGGACCCAACTAGATATCTTTTATGAAGGCTTAGATGAAATGTTCAAGATGTGCTTAGATAATTCTGCAGGTGGTTCATTGCACAAGAAAAAGACACTAGAGGAGACTATTGAGTTTATTGAATTGGTTGCTAGCAACCAATATTTATACTCATCTAACAGGAATTCTATGAACTCTGAGACTCCTCAGAAGAAGGGTGTTATGGAAGTAGAAGCTCTTAATGCTATTCTTACTCAGAGCAAGCTTATATCTCAGCAAATAAATCTACTTACTCAACAGATGGGTCGCATGCAAGTCTCAGCTATCAACACCCAAAATCCACCTCAAGAGGTCTCTTATGACATGACAGGTAATTTTGTACAAAATGAGAATTATGATTATGCTCAATCTTTTTCTAAACAGGTAAATTACATGGGGAGTGGTCCCAGAAACCCAAATAATGATCCATACTCTAAGACATACAACCTTAGGTGGATGGACCAACCTCAGAGATCTCAGAACTTCAATAATAATTCTCAGAGCGGTTTTCAACAGAACAATCATAATAACCGCCAATTTCAGTCTCATCAACAACAACAACCTCAGCAGGCAAATTCTTAATCCCAATAAGATTCTAATTGGAAAATTATAAGGAGTTTTATGTAGGAAACCAGAGCCTCTATTAGAAGCTTGGAGGTGCAAATGGGCTAATTGAGCAAGTAAATACCTGAGAGGTCTGCAAATACAATTCAAAACTTGGAGATTCAGATGGGTTAATTAGCCACAAAAGTTAATGAAATTGATAAGAGGACCATTAATAGCTTTCCTAGTAACACAATTCCAAATCCAAGAGAGGAATGCAAGGCTATCACCTTGATAAGTGGACAAGTGGCAAGTATGGAAGCACAAGTTAATGAATAGCCAGTTGAAAAAGAAGCTCCAGAGGAGAAGAAGGAAGAAGTAGAGCACGTCCCTCCAAAGCGTGCGGACAACCCATTCCTAGACTCTCTTGACACGTATCCTACATTGCCAAAGGCTCCTGAGTACAAGCCTAAAATGACATATTCTCAGAGACTTCAAAAGGAGACCAAGGACAAGCAGTTTTTAAAGTTCTTGGAAGTCTTCAGAAAGTTGCAAATCAATATTCCTTTTGCTAAGGTTTTGGAGAAAATGCCTCTCTATGTCAAATTCATGAAGGAATTGTTGTCAAAGAAGAAGCCTTTAAAGGGAGATGAGACAGTGGTCCTGACTAAGGAATGTAGTGCCATAATTCATAATAACTTGTCAAGGAAGATGTCAGATCCAGGGAGCTTTCAAATTCCATGCACCATTGGGAGCACAACCTTTGAGAAAGCGTTATGTGATCTGGGAGCAAGCATTAATTTGATGCTCTTGTCTGTGATGAAGAAGCTGCAAATCCAAGAGGCACAACCCACAAGGATAGCATTACAGATGGCAGAAAAATCTATGAAGCCTGCATACGGATTAGTGGAGAATATCTTGGTCAAAGTGGATAATTTCTTCCTCCCAGCAGATTTTGTGATTCTTGACACAGGGGAGGATGCGAATGCCTCTATAATTCTAGGAAGACCATTCCTAGCCACTAAAAGAGCTCTGATAGATGTAGAAGTGGGTGAATTAGTGCTTAGAGTGCATGATGAGCAATTATTCTTTTGTGTCTTCAAAGATATACATTCAGTGGGTGAAGAAGAGAGGTGCATGCAGACTGAGCTTATTGATCCAAACCTTCAAGAACCCCCAGATGACGGACGGCAGAATCTGCAACTCAAACCTCCTTTGGTGACAATGATTAAAATCCCCTCTGATATCAAACCTAAGTTTGGTGTCGGAAATGCATCATCCACCAAGGAGGAGGTTTCCAAAAAGAAAAAAATACCCAGGGGATGGAGAAACAAGAAGATCCCCACTGAAGATTTATCCCCAAGAATGAAGGTGGTGTTGACTAGCAATCCAGTATGGACTTATACAGTAAACAGAATCCTCTCTCTGGAGCATATTGAACTACTTTGTGGAGACACAGGAAAGAAGTTCAAAGTAAGGGGTGAAAAGCTGAGCCCCTATGATCCTCCTCCTTAGACGAGCTGACCGTTAAACTAGTGACGGTAAAGAAGCGCTTGTCGGGAGGCAATCTGATATTTCGTATCCTTAGTTATTTTTCGTAGTAGTAGTTCTCTTATTTATTTGATTTTAATTGAGTCTTCACTGTTTTTCTTTCGTTTTACGTGTGTTCTGATCATGCAGCTATTTTAGAACAGGAACCAAACACTCCGAAAAAAATAAATAAATAAAATAGAAGAAGAAGAAAACTTACCCGAGAGATGGGCCGGAGTGGTGCTGGAAGCATGCCTTGCGCACAAGCAAGACCACGCGTAAGCATCCCAAACACGTACGCGTGACCCTGAAAATTGGCGTAAATAGGTGTTGGCCAGAGAGTTGTGAATGTTTGGGGCTAGAGTTGTACTAGAAGCACAATCTTCATCACGCGTACGCGTCCATGACGCGTACGCGTCATTTTCACTTTGTCCTCATCCACGTGTGCGCGTAGCTGATGCGCACGCGTCGTCTGTCTATCTAGCCCCCATGCGCATCAACCTAAGAGTTGTGCGTACGAGGAGCTGCCTTCACATGCTTCACACAAACTAAGAGCACGCGGACGCGTCCCAGATGCTTACGCATCGCTTGAACTTTATGCGACCCAAGCGTACGCATGTTGTACGCGTACGCGTCGATCGCGCCGCATCACTTACCCAGCACACCGCCCTGTTTTCATTCTCTCTCCTTCCAAATCCTAATTCTCTCTCGTTCTTTTCCCCTTTTATTCTTCTTTTACCATACTAATTGTTTTTATGTCCCTCTCTGTTTTCAGTTCTTCTTTGCTTGAGGACAAGCAAACCTTTAGGTTTGGTGTTGACGCTTCGCTTATGGCTTCTCTATTTAGCACCAAAGGGAGATGAATGTTCTTCATGGAGGAATGATATGGCCACCAGCATAACTGAGGTGGTTGAGTTCCTTTCATTCTATTTCTCTTCCGTTCTTATTTTGTTGTTTTTTGTTTTCTGTTGCTTTGATTGCTTGCATAATTTTTAGTGCTTTTAGTTAAAAAAATTGTCTCATGTATTTCTCACTGAGCTTGAACTCAAAAGAAAAAGAAGTGATGTATTGCATGAGAAATTGAGTTTAATTTTAAGAATAGTCTCATTTATCCAAATGTGGTGGTATTTTCTGTGACTCTAAATGTATGACATGAACAGTGCATATTTGAATTTGAATCAAAAGATGTTGATGTATAAGGAACAAGAATTTAGAAAATTATTATGAATTCTCTGAAATAAGTAAAAGTTTAACCCTTGAAGCAAAAGAAACAGCAAAAGAAAAAAATAAAAGCAAGGTCCAAGGCTCTGAGCATCAATGACTAGGGAGGACAGACATGATTAAAAGCTCAAAGAGTTGTTTCCCTAGTCATATGCTTGTGGTGTGATTGTGTCAAGTAATCCTTGATACAGAACACTAAGAGTCGAGATCAATTGTATTTAACAGAGTATGCCAAAGGCTTTGAGCACCACTGTCTGGGAGTAACTGAAAGAAAAATCAGAACTTAAAGAAAGTTTCCCAGTTAAGTGCTTATGGTGTTTTTGTGTCAAGTAACCCTTGAGACAAAACATTTAAAGTCACGGCTAGGCTCAAGGTGCAAAGCACCAAAGAAAAGAGAATTAAAGTAAATTTTGCTGTGTTCAAGGATTAAACTAGAGTATAAAGATCAGAGAATTCATAATATTATCCGAATTCTAATTCCGAATGACAATGACATCCTTCTTATTCAAAAGAGAGTGAGATGCCAAAACTATTCAGGATTGCAGTTGCAAACCCCACTATAAGAAGAGACATGAGCTTAATCGAACTCTCATTCTCATGCAAATTTACATCTTAAGCCTATATTAGTTTGGTTGCTTGAGGACAAGCAACAATTCAAGTTTGGTGTTGTGATGTGTGAGCATCTTTCTTATCTTTTCCTAGTAAATTTGTATTTAAATTGTTGAGTTTAATCAACAGTTAATTATCTTTTAGCCACTATAGATGCTACTTTGAGTCTCGTGCAATTTTGTTTATTTTAGGTAGTATTTGGCTGGATTTGATGGAGAGGAAGCTTGCACAAATGGAAGGAGCACAAGAATTAAAGGAGATGATCAGCAAGGAGCGACGCGTGCGCGTACCTGACGCGTGCGCGTACTTGACGCGTGCGCGTGATTTGGAGATTTGTGCAGCGGCGCGTGTGCGTACCTGACGCGTACGCGTTACACGCGAAGAAGACCATTGACGCGTACCCGTGACTGACGCGTACGCGTGACATGCGCCAGGTTAGGCATGGATCCAGTGAAGCAAGTGGTCCCTATCCACCAATTGAAGACTTGCTGATTGCTATAATTAATTCTGATTTAAATTCAAATTTTATTTTAAAATAGGAAAAATATTATTTTAATTTTAGAAAATAGATTTTTAAATTAATTAGGATTAGATATAAAAAGGATAAACTTTTCTTCTAGGATTATTCCATTCCACCTCAGTCCAATTTACAGTTTACCAGAATCCTAGTTTTCACTCTGAACTATGAGCAACTAAACCTCCACTGTTAAGGTTAGGAGCTCTGTCTATTGTATGGATTGATACTATTATTTTTCTATTTTAATTCATGTTTTGATTTATATTTCAAGAATTGTTTTCGTTCTTTATCTTATGAATTTGGGTGGAACGAAAGTATGACCCTCTTTCTAATTGAGTTCTTGTATAACTTGAAAAAGCTCTTTACTTGAACAACAGCTTGAAAATAATTTCTCCTAAATTCTAATTATCTGGATTTAACGGGATACGTGACATATAATCCTCTTATATTTGGATAATTAGGATTTTTGTGGCATAATAACAAGAATTGAACTTCACCACCTAATTGGAATTAATTGACCAAGGAATTGGCGGTTGATGAAAGTTAAAGGAGACTAGAAAGGTCTAAGGAATCAGGGTTTAGTCATATATAGTTTGCCATGAATTAAATCTTGCATGATTAAAATAAATTAATAAGAAAAGTCAATCTGGAAAATAAATAACTCTGAAGCCTTAACTGCCTTCTTCATATTGTTTTCACCTCAATTTATTGCTTGCTTTCTGATTCTCTAAATTACTGTTTAATGCTTTTGAACACTCAAACACTATTTTCTGCTTGCCTAACTAAGTAAATTAATCAACCATCGTTACTTAGTCCATCAATCCTCGTGGGATCGACACTCACTCACCTGAGGTATTACTTGGTACGATCCGGTGCACTTGCCGGTTAGTTTGTTGTTAGAAATTCTGCACCACAAATCAAAGACAATTAAGCACAACCAAACAATGGAAAATAAATGCAGTATGATGCATGCTTGTCCTATACTGGCCATGAGCTCACATGTTAGTTATAATGCCAAATCCAACACATTTGGTATCTAACCCAAATGTTGTCTCTCTACACAAAAGAAATCCTCAACCTTCCAGAAGAAATTCTCAACCTTCCAAATCAGAGAGAGAGACTGTTATGCAATGATAGGGAATCCTCAACCTAACTCGTTCAGGTCACAGCCAAAAATTGAATCAAATAGAATCATCAACCTTCTAATTCTCCGGTGTACCAAGAGAGAAAATCATAGTTCAATCAAAACATCAATCAAATCAAATTCTCATTTCAAATCAACTTGTCTATCCGTGAGCAGGACAGTGCCACTGTCCTCACAACATCAATCAAAGTCTCATTTCAAATCATAATCAAGATCAAAGTCAAAATCACAATTATATATATAATCATATTCAATTAAACCTCATCATAATAAGAATTCGTTATGTTCACATCCATCACAAGGATAATTATTTCTTAAACCGTGAACGAGATGAAACCATCATCCTCACCACAACTGGGAATTGAATCGATAGAAATCATCAACCTTCTATCCCATTTTTTGATGCAACAAGATAGGAAATCCTCAACCTAACTTGTCCATCGTAACACAAGATGAGGAAATTCTCAACCTCAACTTGTGGCTCATAATACCTCAACACACGATTATATAAATCCCGCGTAATTAGTGAATAATTAGTTAATAAATTAATTATTAATCAAATAAATTAGAAAATTAAATTTTATAGTTTAATGAATTAGAAATAATTAAAATATGAATTTTGACACTAATTTTAAAGTTTTAGCCTAAAATTGGGCCAACGGACCAAACCGGTCGGATCAGACCCAAACCAGGCCCAAAGCCTATTGTATATAAGCCAAGACTTGTGCTTTCTTATTCCTCTAACAATAAAACACGCTGAACTCTAAGGAGAAATAAGGGAGAGCTCCATAACCCAAACCTCTCACTAAAACTCATATAACTTCCAAACCGGAACTCTGGTCGCCGCACTGCTTATGACCATGCGACCACCGCATCGAGCTCTACAAAGCCCAACTAATTTGGTAAGGAACTCTCAATCTCACCCTCAGCCTCTTTTTTCCCCTAATTTTCGAAAATTTGGAAAATTGGTCATTGAAATTCAACGTTTTGGTGTTTAGGATCAAACTAGCTTGAGGAACCATTAAGTTTTGTCCCATTGGTACTTGGGTAAGGTAAGAACCTCAAACCTCTTATGGATTAGAGAATTAGTAAGCTTGAATGTTGATTATAGTGATATATTGTGGAATTAGATTAAATAATGTTGATTTTGAGTACCTTGATAATGTTGGGAGCTTGATTTTTGAACCTTGGTAGCCAAAATTCTGTTTGGGGAGGCTTTGGAGATGTGGGAACTTGAGAAACGGTGACCTTGATGTGTCTTTGGCTTAGGAAAAAATCGGCCAAGGTATGATTTTGGTTTCTCGTATATAATATATAATGTTTGTGAAAACATAGACTAGACGGCTTAGGATAAGTTGTATTATGAGTTTGGAGCATGCTTAGTGGTTTTAGTTGATACCATGTATGTCGAATTGATAAGGTATGATTAGATTAATTATTCATTGATATGAATGTGGTTGGTGTTGGTGAAATGGATTGATGAATGATGAATTTGATGATGATGGATGAGGATAATGAAGGTGAAAATATGAATGTTGATAATTTGATAGATTGTGTTTGTATAATTTGAGAATTTTTGAAATAAAGTTGTCCAAATTGAGGTATGGTAGGTTGTGAAAGAATATGGAGTTGTGATATATGTATTTGAAGTCATTTTGAGATGTAAAATTTTGGTTTTGTAAAGGAAGTTGGCAAAATAGAAGTTTTAAAATCCTCGGTAAAAACTTAGTTTCTGACCAAAGTTCGGCAGGTCATAACTTGGCTTCCGAACCCCCGATTTCTATCGAACTTATTTCATATGAAAATTGGGTCCGTGAAGTTTATGTCGTTTGAAGAACAGATTAAAAATCATTTCTAACAAAAAATTTATGTGCATCGGAAGTTTGGTGTCTAAAAGGAAATTCTGCAACACTACAACTTTTTAGCATTTTTGAGGGGCATCCGTACGCGAGTGCACATGCGACGTGACTGTTTGGTTCTGTCCATACGTTCTCGCGTATGCGGGAGTGTGCCTGCATATGAGAGAGGAAAAATTACATGCTCGCGTACGCGGACAAGTGCCACGCGACACGAGCTATCTGTCTATCCAAAGGGGCTCGTATACGTGGATAGTGGTCACGTACGCGAGTGGAGTAAATGACACCCCGTGTATGCACAACATGGCATGTGTACGCGGGATACTGTTTTCAACAGCATTTTGTTTTTGTGATTTAAACATGATTTCCAACCTCTAAACCTCTATGTTTACTTGTAAGACCTTAAAACTTAGTTTTAATTATAGTGAGGAAGTTGAACCTTGAAAAGGTGGTAACTTGGAAGTGAATAAAGTTTGTGAAGTAGTAATTTTAAGCTTGAAAAGTGCTAAACACTAAATGTGTGATAGATAATAGCTAAAATGATATTGAATGACTGAATCTAAATGATTAATTGGCTTATTGATGCGTGAGCATCTTTTGTATATTTTTCTAGTGAATTTGCATTCGAATTTGTTAAGTTTAATCAAGATTTAAGTATTTTTGAGCCACTATGAATGCTGCTTTGATTCGTGTGCAATTTGGTTTATTTCAGGTAGCATTCGGATGGATTTGACAGGATTTGTGTAGAAGAAAAGGAAGAAAGTGGATGATGTTGTCAATCCTAACCTCCTTGCACTCCAATAGACATAACATGAGATACAGTGGTCCTATTAATGCAGTTTTAGTGGCATTGGAAAGGTAACTTCCAGAGCTTTCTAACAACATATAATAGTATAACTTTTCTTTTAAACCACACGGCGTTGGTGGCGCCAAACTTGGGATTCTCCAAGTTTGGCGCCATGATCATTACAAAACCTCAATTTCATACGGCGTTTGTGGCGCCAAACTTGGGATTCTCCAAGTTTGGCACCAGGACAAAGAATTATTGATTATTGGACATGGGTGGAGTAGCGCCAAACTTGGCCCAGCCCAAGGTTGGCGCTAGCTTTGGGAAAGTCAGTGGTCCCTACGTCTCTGTAGCCGCAACGAAGATCTTTATTGTATTTTGATTAATCTTTATTTTATTTTACAATAGGAAAAGATAATTTAGTTTTAGAAAATATATGTTACATTAATGAGGATTAGATATAAAAGAAAAAAGATTTAGCCCTTAGGAACCTCTCTCTTCCGCACTTTCACTCTTCTTCTAGGGTTTATTTTCTCCATGAGCAACTAAACCTCCATTGTTAAGGTTAGGAGCTCTATTTATTTCTATGGATTGAAATTATTGCTTTTCTATTTTAATTAATGTACTAATTCAGTTTCAAGGATTACTTTCGTACTTAATTTTATGAATCTGAGTGGAACGGAAGTATGACCCTTATTTTCTAGATGCATTCTTACATTGTGACCCTTGGAAGAGGCCTCTCACTTGAACACAGCTTGAAAGTAAATTCCTCATAAATTTCTAATTACAAGAACTAATTGGGATACGTAATATATAATCCTGTTAGCTTTAAGTAATTAGGGTTTTTGTGGTACATAAACTAGAATTGGACTTAAACCTCTAATTGAAATTAAGTGACCAAGGAATTGGCGGTTAACTAGGTTAGAGGAGACTAAATTACTAAGGAATTAGGGTTTATTCAAATATAGTTCGCCATGAATTGAATCTTGTATGATTAAAATAGTTGGTAAAAAATAGAAATCCGGAAGATAAACAACTCCGAAACCTTAACTGTTTTCTTCCATATTCTTCTCATCAATTTATTGTTTGCCTTTAATTCTCTAAATTTACTGTTTAATGCTATTGAACTCTCAACACTATTTTCTGTTTGTTTGACTAAGTAAATCACTCAACCATTGTTTCTTGATCCATCAATCCTCGTGGGATCGACCCTCACTCACCTGATGTATTACTTAGTACGACCCGGTGCACTTGCCAGTTAGTTTGTGGGTTATAAATCTCGCACCACTTATGCACCTCTTTTTTCTAATTACATAATCATTTTTGTTCTTAAACAATCACTTTAAAATCACTAGGAAGCTTCAAAAACATAATCCTCTCTATGGTTATTCAAAATTAAATAAATCTCATTTTTGTTTAACCTTGAATAATCAATCTCATTACTTTAAATCCATTAAAAATATTTAAATCATAACTTTTTAATTATAATCAATCAAATAAACTCACTTTCGATTTAATTAAGTTGCCCAATAATTTTTAACTTCACTTTTAAATTTAAGACATTCTCAAAAAGTCTCAAAATCCATTTTATTTTCACCAAATCAAGTTTAAATACTTTAAACTCCTCTAAAACTTCTCAAAACAGAAAGCTTCAATCAAATTTGATGGTAATTAGTGGCTAAGAGAAGTGGGGTTGAATCTTAGCCTTTTTTGCTGAGTTATGCTTGCTGTCTGGTAGAGTACCTTGAGAAGATATTTTTGCTTTTTGTCTCGTACCCAACCAAGAGACTTTTTATTTTTGTCTCGTAACCAGGCAAGAGATAATTTTCAGTTTTGTCTCCTATGCAGCAGAAACAAAAATGGAGTAGAAGAGAGAGAGAATCACACCAAGATGTATCCTGGTTCAGCTGCTAAGTGCAATGCAGCCTACATCCAGTCTCCATCACAACAATGATGGAATTTCACTATAATCATCTTTGATTACAAACACCAATTTTCCCTAGGAACTACCCTTCCTATCTGGGACAATTCCAGAATCTAACCCCAATACTGAACTTGACTTGGTCACCTACCAAGCTTTCAACCACTAAGTGCTAACCTAACTTGCAAGGGGATTCCCACAGAATTATAAAACATAACACAGATGTACAAATGACCTCTAGGACATCTATGGCTTTTTCTTTTAATTTTGTATACTCAGCCTTTTTTTCACTCTATGGCTTTTTCATACAAACCTCATTGTTTGCCTTTTTCCATGAGACTCAAGACAGATAAAACCAAACAGAAAAATACAAAATAGAAAACATTGAAGGAGAAGAACTTTTGTTAGCTTGGGTAGCTATGAGAACTCTGTGCTTTTCCTCTTTTCTCCTTGCTTCAAACCCTAGCTGTTCTCCCTTATTTATAGAATGGGGAGCCTCCAAAGTTGAAACTGTTGAACCGAGCTAATCTTCTTCTTCAAACAAAACTGGTTCGGCCAGAGAGAGAAGAGAGACAAACGAATGCAAAATCCAACATGCAATTACCTCTTGTCATCCCTTCTCATTAAGATTCATCAATCCGGGCCTTCCATATTGACTTGCTCCCCAAGAAGGATTCCTAGCCCTTGATGAGTCCTTGATGATGATAGCTCCATCTACTCTAACTTCTACCTCTTCCTCCACGTAGCTACAGTAGCTACCTTCTGTGGTGGTTGATCAAAAGTAGAGACGAGCCATGCTTCCAAGAGATCTTTTTCTTCTAACCAAAATGGATCTCTTCCATTTTTGGGTATGGAGAGCTTGAGACTTCCTCACCACTTCTTACCATAAGTGGCAAAGATCTCATCCACACCCTACTGTTGATCTTCTTCCTGATAACGCCATCATCACAATGGCCCCTTTCCTTGCCTCTAGCTTCTCTGCAATTTTACTGATAGCTTGTTTCAACCCTCCTTTCCTACTAGACATGACCGAAAGAGAGAGGAGAGAGAACAGAAAAAAAGCTTACAATGTAATTAAGGAAGAAAATAAAAATGAGTTTTTTTTTTTTTACATTACCCATGTCTAGTAGCGTGTAACTCATTGATAGCCATCAAATCAATTTCCACTTTCTTTTTCATGTTTCCAATGCTATTAATGCAAGTTAATTTAATTTTGAAATCCATTCAATGAAAGAAAGTGGGATCCATTGAGAGCATGCAATGTTGCTTTCTTCCATTTTCAATATTTCGGGCCTATCTTTGATGGTCTTGTTGCAAACATTACATTGGGCTTGTTCAACAAAAATCTGGCCCAATTATTATATCACTAATTCAGCTACATATATTTGAACTTTTTGTACCATAGGCTGGATTTTTGAACATATTGGGCTTGTCATCTTTCGGCCTAACACAAAATCTGCACAATAAAATTATTAATTAACAGAAGTGAATTGGAGATTAAATTAATAATTTTGTAATTAATTATTTTAATAATATTTGATCATCATCAAATTAATTTGGAATTTTCTAAACTCATCAAAATTAACCAACTTTAACTCCTTTTTCAAGCTCAAAGCATAATTCTTTTTCATAATTAATCAAACCCAAAATAGTTAATCTTATTATTCAATTTCACTTAAATACTTATAAAAATTTTGGCAGCATCCCCTGTAATGTCCTACCATATACAGTCTTATGCTTAAGTCATAAAATTGAGGTGACGAGGTATTATGACCTCTAAAAGTAAAACCATATATATATATATATATATATATATATATATATATATATATATATATATATATATATATATATATATATATATATATAAATGAAAAAGGATTTTATCTAGGAGCCTTCTTTAAAAAAAGAGAGTTAAAACAAAAGCGTTAAACGGAAAAGCGCATCACTCACGTAAGCGATAAACGTAACCAAACAGGATAATGGATAAAAGACATACATATACATAAGAGAATTCTAACCCGACTCGCAAAGTTATAACCGGTCAGAACATATATACATATATACATATATACATCAACCTCTAAGAGGGATAAAGCATAATACACATATACATTGGAGACATAAGAGTATCTATATATACATCAAAACCAAAATAAAGTCCCAAAAACACAAAAGATCTTCGCTTTCAGAAGCTCCCGGTATGCCTCAGCGAGGTGCCTCACGTCCTGCATCTAAAAACCAGAAAATATATATGGAATGAGAACTGGAGATTTTCAGTATGGTAATAGTGCCCACATAACTAACATATAAGGTCTCGGAAAAGCCAGAGGCGATCCTAGAACTTCCGACATTCGATTCAATCTTATAAAACATAACTAAAGAAAAAATTTAGGTGACTAACTGGTGCACGAAATTGCAAACACACTTTTGCAATCCACACAACTAACCAGCAAGTGCACTGGGTCGTCCAAGTAATACCTTACGTGAGTAAGGGTCGATCCACGGAGATTGTTGGCTTGAAGCAAGCTATGATTATTTTATTATTCTTAGTCAGGAGATCAATTATGATTATCAGTTTGAATTACTAAAAAATAGAAGAGCGTGAATTAATTACTTGTTGTGCAATAATAGAGAATATGTTGGAGTTTTGGAGATGCTTTGTCTTCTGAATTCCTGTAATGTAATATTCTTCTCATGCAAAAGTCCAAAGTTCCTTCCATGACAAGCTCTATGTAGGGTGTCACCGTTGTCAATGACTACGTCCCATCCTCTCAGTGAAAATGGTCCAAATGCTCTGTCACAGCACCGCTAATCAGCTGTTGGTTCTCGATCATGTCAGAATAGAATCCTTTGATTCTTTTGCGTTTGTCATCACGCCCAACACTCGCGAGTTTGAAGCTCGTCACAGTCATTCAATCCCAGAATCCTACTCGGAATACCACAGACAAGGTTTAGACTTTACGGATTCTCATGAATACCGCCATCAATTCTAGCTTATACCACGAAGATTCTGATTAACGAATCTAAGAGATACTCATTCAATCTGATGTAGAATGGAGGTGGTTGTCAGACACACGTTCATAGATTGAGGAAGGTGATGAGTGTCACGGATCACCACCTTCTCCATAGTTAAGCGCGAATGAACATCTTAGATAGGAACACGCATGTTTGAATGGAAAAACAAAAATAATTGCATTAATTCATCAAGACGCTGCAGAGCTCCTCACCCCCAACAATAGAGTTTAGAGACTCATGCCGTCAAAGAGTATAAAATTCAGATGTAAAAATGTCATGAGATACAAAATAAGTCTCTAAAAGTTGTTTAAATACTAAACTAGTAACATAGGTTTACAGAAAATGAGTAGACTAAGATAATTGGTGCAGAAATCCACTTCTGGGGCCCACTTGGTGTGTGCTGGGGCTGAGACTTAAGTTTCTCACGTGCCTGGGCTGTTTCTGGAGTTGAACGCCAGGTTGTAATGTGTTTTTGGCGTTGAACTCCAACTTGTAACCTGTTTCTGGCGCTGGACGCCAGACTGCAACATGAAACTGGAGTTGAACGCCAGTTTACGTCATCTATCTTTGCGCAAAGTATAGACTATTATATATTGCTGGAAAGCCCTGGATGTCTACTTTCCAACCCAATTGAGAGCGCGCCAATTGGACTCCTGTAGCTCCAAAAAATCCATTCCGAGCACAGAGAGGTCAGAATCCAACAGCATCAGCAGTCCTTTGTCAGCCTAAATCAGATTTTTGCTCAGCTCCCTCAATTTCAGCCAGAAAATACCTGAAATCACAGAAAAACACACAAACTCATAGTAAAGTCCAGAAATATAATTTTTGCTTAAAAACTAATAAAATCCTATTAAAAACTAATTAAAACATGATAAAATCTATATGAAATTACCCCTAAAAAGCGTATAAAATATCCGTTCATCACTAACTAAGGGTCTTCCTTCTAAGCTAACACTCCCCTTTCCAACTCCTCCGAACCTCCCAACCACCATTGGAATTATTTGTTTTCAAACACAGATATTACGTGCAAAGAAATCACAATTAGAATTCAGATATAGCAGATAAGCAAGTAGCAAGTAGTTTATGTGATCAGTTAGGCATTCCAAACAAAGTACACCAAACAAACACATAGATGCATATGATGCATGCCTGTCCTATGGCTGATGAGTCTCATCTGTTGGTTATATAGCCAACCCGACAAGTCTTGGTAGCTAACCATTGGACTGTCCCTCTGTTGTGCATCCCCAAATATCAAATCATACTCATTCATAATCATATAACACACACCGGTGTATATCCACGGGAGAGAGCTCATCTAGAAAGGTATAAGTGTCTGGCCATACTTACGATATAGGGACAGCAGAGTATCGAGTCTCAAATATTGGAAGTGCAACAAATCACATAATCATTACCAACCATGATTCATTATAAAAATAGTCATCCGGCTCATTACATAAGCAGCACTACCGTCATTATCATCATTCACTTTACCTCTTATTTCATCAACAAGATACTTACTTTCATCGTTATACCATACTCCACTATCCAAAGACCAATTATTAGACTTTGAACAAGTGTTATAAGGGTTTTAAAAGTTGGAGGATTGGTTAAAAAACCTTAAAATTTCATTTTTGGAAAACAGGGGTCTACGTACGCGGCCCCTGTCCACGTACGCGGGGGTGCTAACCCAAGGCGAGGTCCCGCGTCGCATGCTAACCTTCGCGTACGCAACCCCTAAAAAATTCAATTCTCGTGTACACATACATCTACTCGCATACACGAGACCCTAATCCCGAAGAGAATGGCTGTGTCGCATGTGAGGGTCTGCGTACACAGATTCTACAGGATAGGCCAAATTTTTAAGTGTTGCAGAAATTCAATTTTTCATACCGAAATTCTGACGCGCATAACATTTTCGTTTTAAAACATTTTTCATCTATTCTTTGAACGGTGTAAACCTCTTGGACCAAATTTTTATTCTAAATAAGCTTGATAAAAAATCAAAGGTTTGGAGGCTGAGTTATGACTCGTCGAAGTTGGTCAAAAATCAAGTTTTTCTCAAAACTTACCATACCTCAACTTTCAAAAACATACCAATTTTAAACCTTACAAAACCAAACCAAACCTTATCATAACAGCATTGAACCACCCTAAATCATATTTCAATTCCTCCTTGTTCATCCCATAACCTATCAATTCACCATTTCCATCAAGTTTCAATTCAATAATTCAATTCAAAATAGCCATTCCAATATACATCATCAATTTCCTCTATCAAATACAATATCAAACATCACAATCAATATGGCACCAACAACAACATCAAATTCACTAACCCTCATGCATACCAACTAATCTCAATCATCAATAACATCAATATTTCAATCCTATCTTATGATTAACTAGCTTAAGTTTTCATGACACATTATATTTTACTTACGAGAAACCGAAATCATACTTGGCCGATTCCTCCTAATGCTCAGAACACCTCACAATATATCGCACCACCAGATCCTAAACTTCGGCCCCTTACCAACGAAACCCAGCCTCCAACATTAATCTTCTAGCTTCCAATTTACTCAAATTAATTCCAACCAATAACTAATTTCAATCTAACATCACAATTATTATTATAATCAATATAGAGTTCACTAATTCAACATTACATAAAGGGTTTGAGGGTGCTTACCTGACCTACAGCTCAAGTGAGCTAGACCCAATAATATCTGCAAGTTAATTCGAACGTAAACACCGAACTTGCACAACATTCAACATAATTACTCATTGAATTTCGAAATTTAAGGGATGAGAAGCTAGGAAAGAGAATGAGGCTTACCTATGAAATTGTTTTAATGAATTCGTAGAGCTCGATGCAGTAGTCGTGTGGCCGCAAACGATGTGGGGATCGGAGCTCAGAGTTGAAAGTTATGTGGAATTAAAGATTTGGGTGACGGTTTGGGGTCTCACCTTCGTTCTTCCTCCTTCCCTTCAATTCCCAGCATGAAATGAAATGTGCTAAGGGGAAGGAAACTGAATTTTGCTTTTTATGTGATGGGCCTTCGGTCCGGTTTGGGCCCAGTCCGACCGGTTCGATCCGTCCGACCAAATCTTGGGCCAAATTCTTTAAAATTAGTGTCAAAATTCTTATTTTAATTACCTCTATCTCATTAAACTATAAAATTCAATTTTTTAATTTTCTTAAATAAATATTAATATATGAGTTAATTATTTATTAATTATTTGGGTTTTATATCTTCTCTAAAATACGGACTTTACCACCTTTTAAGGGTTCCAACCAAACCAATATTTCTCAACTATTTTCCCAATATACTAAAATAAGCTCAAAATCTCGATAATGATATCATCATAATTCAATTTAACAATTGATACAACTCAATCAGAATTTTCAACAATAATAATTCTCAAATAACTTACAAATATACATTACCAAACCAATTACAATCCAGCACCCAAAACAAAAAAAATTAACATCACTAGAAATTACAGCAACAAATCATTTTCAATAAATCAAGAAAACAAATTCAACAAAACCAATAAACAAATCAGAATACTCAACCTTCTCAATCAGTCAATAAATTAATAAAGCAAATAATTACATTCATCCAAAGTAACTCAGTTCAATCCATAAGACTCAGGTAATCATAAAAATATATTTTTCATATCAATGTCATCTTGTAACAATTCTTGGTAATAAAACGATTTTAAAAAAAAAGTCCCTACCTCAAAAAGTCGAAACCCATAAGCCACAAAACGCGTCAAAACCTTTTTTCTCCCAGCCCATAACAGCGACAACCGAAACTACAGCTCCATTCTACTTTCACAGCAACTTTAATCGCGACATGCAATAACCAAAATCTCAGAATCTTTAACAAACTTATAATAGAACACTCTTATACTAGCGGTGAGGGTTTCAAGCCAAGAACGACTTACTGCAGCTAAAGAGAAATAAGACAACAAAGCGGCAGTATCTCTGACTGTGTTTTTCGGCGACCTGAACGCTGACGAGAAGCCCCGATAGCGACGAAGTAGCAACAACAATGGCATACCAACTCCTCCCACAGCTCTTTCATACATGTAGCAGTGACGGCTTTTTCCGATGACGGCCCAAGTAGTGACGACGGCAACATAAACAACGGTAGCAGCGGCAACTGGCGCGACGGCGTCGAGCTTCCTCCCTCTCCTCAATGTCACACACTCTCTCTCTCTCTCTCTCTCTCTCTCTCTCTCTCTCTCTCTCTCTCTCTCTCTCTCTTCCTCCTCGGGTTGACGTCGACAGCAACAAGACGGCGGGTGTAAAACCCAGATAAACGGTATATAATTAATTGCTAAAAAAGACGTATCGGTGTTAGAATTAGCTGAACCGATTTAAGTCTGTTTGGTACCACGTATGAGAGAATTAAAACTGTGAAAATGATGAAAAAATATTTAGAATGGATACCCTGACACTAATCTTAAAGGTTTTGGTTCAAAATAGGACCAATGGACCAAAAATTACAAAGGGCCCATGTTAGGCCCAAGTCCAAGGCTTATAAGTCATCCTCACTTAGAGAATTCAGTAACACTCCCCCATTTGGTTAGAGAGGGCAGCTAAAAGAGAGAAGCGAAGGAGAGAGAGTGGCTCCCTAGAGTTACTATTCATCATTACTTTCATTTGCTCATAACTTTCAAACCATAGCTCTGACTGACGAGCCGTTTGCGGTTACACATCACTCTTCTCATCCTCTTCAATTCTATCTAATTATTGTGGTGAGTAAATCCAAAATCCTTTTTTTATTTTCGAATTCTTCATTGAATTCGCATTTTTGGTATGTGTGAGTTGAATGTTTGTAATTTTGGTTCCTTAGGGGTACTCTAGCATGGATTCCAAGTGGGTTCCATCCTAATTTTGAGTGAGTTAAGGTAAGGATGTCGAATCACTTAATTATCCCTAATTTTAAGTGAGAATTCTAGTATGAATGTTGAAATAATTATTGTGATTAGATTATATGGATTAGCTTGGATTTGCTTGGTGGATGTTGAGTGCAAGTTGGGTTCGCTCGGATTGAGTTGATATGGATGGATTGCTTTGTTTGATTGGTGGAGATTTTGTTTGCAGGAGGATTGATCAAGCTTGGGTCCACTCTTTTTGGTGAGGAAATTCAAGTGTTGGGAAATCGCCATCGATAAGGTACGAGTTTTGGTGCCGTTATACTTCATATCGGTTGGTTTGTCAAAACATTTTGCTAGCTTGGCCTTTAAAATCCTTTCGGTGAACGGGGTGGCTCCCATTATTACGTGCTCGCTCCTTGTTCACTTAGAATCTCGTCAGTGTCTTCTGTCTTTGTTGTCATGACGGCGCTCTGGTTCGCAGGGCACACTATTATTATGGCATTTTCCAGGGGCGCCGATCAGGAGATCTTTCGTTCTGGCTTCACACCGTGATCGACTCCTAGAGGTTGCTTGACTTGCATGTTCCATGTGGTATCGCTCTTTGGAAGCAACTGACTTTCGAGGGTTTGTACTCGTTGCCTGTCAGGGGTCGGCTGGCAGTGTACGGTGTTGGTTATCCTCCCGTGGGTTGGTGGGGGGATGTCATTTTGTGGTTCGTGCATTGGGTTTACTAGGTCTGATTTGTGGAGATGGCTTGAAGACCGCTCCTCGAATTCTTCCGTCATGTCGCCAAGACTTGACAAGTCCCCACAGACAGCACCAATGTACAAGATGTCGTTAGTACGAGTTGTAGGATGGATCAGAAACTTGTCTATCGAGGTGATGGAGCAATTAAATCTTCGGAGTGGCAGGGGATGGTACCTCCAAAGACACTCCGATGCTCAAGTCAGAATGAGTTTAAGAGGTATAGGTGAAAGTAGGAATGTGTAACGTACCTGAAGGAGCCCCCGACTCCCTTTATATAGTTTGAGGTTGTTATCTTATCTTATCTTGTTGGCTAAGACAAGGAAGGTGTTTGAATTTGAATATTAGTTAGGAGTTTATGATTAGCGGGTCAGTTTGGACCGCGATAATAATCTGGGCCTAAGTAACTAGGTCATAACTGCTCCGATAGAGGACCTGGGACAGGATCCAAAACATACCCCATGTATTCCTTCTATGTAATCTCTTCTATTGGAATTAGACCCTATTTAATTACCTAAGGTTCTAAAAACCGATTCGAACCAGCCGATCAAATTGATCGAACCGTGAACCATTACCAAATACGGTTCGATCAGAAGCCAAAATCATAAAATTTAAAAACCGACATTGGACCGCCAAACTGGTCGGGACTGGTCAGTCGAACCAAACCGTGAACCAGCCAGTTTTCGAAATGGGTCAAAAATCAAAATTTCCAGAACCGCTGCGTTGAAGCTTGGTTATAATTTTTGAACCCTAATATGCCTAACACACAGTAACACCCCTCTTGGCCTCTCCTCTCCAGAACGCAGAAGCAGAACGCGAAGTAGCACACAGTAACACCCTAGCCCTAGGTTCCTTGCCGCCGCCGTCCCTAGGTTCTAGGCGCCTCCACTTCTTACTATTCCCCCTGTCCGGAACCCAGGTAGCTCGGCTCGTCGTCCCCATCTTCCCTGGCTTCTCTGTTCGTGGCTTGGAGCAGCTCGCCATTGGGTCGCCGCTTTTCGTCGCCGCGTCTATCGCCGTCGTCTCGCCGGTTGCCATCCGTGTCTCCGTCAAAGGTTAGTGATGGCTCTATTTAATTTTTCTTCTGGTTACTGATGGCTCTGTTAGTCTATTTAATTTTGCTCCGCATCCGCTCCTTCTTTTTAATTTTTCCATGGTTAGTGGTTACTGATGAGTGATGAGTGATGGCTCTGTTTAATTTTGCTTTTGGTTACTGATGGGTCTGTTTAATTTTGCTTCGCATCCGCTTCTTCCTTTTAATTTTGCTCTGTTTACTGATGAGTGATGGCTCTGTTTAATTTCTGCATGCTTGGTTCTTCTTGTTCTTTTTAATTTCTGAAATTTTTGTTCAAATTTTTGTGTAATGTTTTCTAATGTTTTATAATGTTTGCTGCTGTTTTGTAATTGCTAGTTGCTGGGTGCAGGTTTAGTGTCGTAACTGTTTTGGAATGTTTATGTACTAATGTTTGTTGCTATTTTGTCATTGCTGGTTGCTGGATGGAGGTTTAGTGTGATTATTGGTTAATGTTTGTTGCTGAATACTGATTGTTGAGTTTAGATATGGTCTTGTTGTTGAATGCTGTTTGTGCTTAATGCTAAATGTTTGTTGCTGAATGCTGCTGCTGTTTTTAATTTCGTGAATGATTTATTAATTTCATTGTTCTTAACTTATGTTCTTAACTTCATGTTTTTAATTTAACTTTGCTTCTAGGTTTTGAAATCAGTTTATGATAACTGTGATGCAATTATTTAGTTGGTGATATTTTATGTATGGTTTTAAATTTGAAAGATATTTTATGATGTTTATTTATAATTTATTTATTATTTTATTAAGGAACGATTTTTCCAGTTGAACTACGGTTAGACCGATTAGATCAGTAAACCAGTAAACCAGTAATTAGAATGGTTCGATGACCAGTTCGATTTTCAGAACCTTGAATTACCATAAAAAAAATTTATCCTTTTTGTTAAAATATATTATGATCAATTAGCATTTATTAGAATTATTTAGCATATTTGGATATTTATTATAGGATATTACGTTTTTATTATTTCGTTTCTCTTAGCACCTATAACCCTTTTATATTGTATCATTCTACATACAACTTAAATACATACAAATTCTTTTTCTATTGTTCTCTCTTATCTTTTTTTAACACTTTTAAATTTTAATATTCTCTAATAAAAATGTTACATCTGTATCAAATTTTATTCTAATATATTGAATTTTCTCTTTTATTTATTTATTTTTGGGCTTAGGTCTTGGATTTATGAGTTCATTTGTGCAGTCTGAAAGTGTGAAACTCCAATGCCCTTGGTTCCTCCTGCGCTCAACTAACAAATAACAAGTCTCAATATTTTAGCAAACACTTGGTGTGCATTTGGTGAACGCCGTCGACAATGTTCTCTGCGATCCTTCACAAGTCTCGCAACTCCACGTCCACCTTTCTTCAACGTTCGAGGATATGGTTCTCGAGCAAGAATCAAGTGAAGACGACCAACCGAAAGAACCTGTACTCTCGCATCAGTCCTCTCGGAGACCCTTCTGTCAGCGTCGTCCCCATCCTCGACCACTGGCTCCTTGAAGGCCACGCCGTCAAGGCCCCTGAGCTCCACAACATTGTAAAAGATCTCCGCTCTCACAAGCGCTTCAATCAAGCACTTGAGGTAACGCATTTTCTCCCTTCTTCCTTGAGTTGGTGAAAAATTGAAAATCATTGATTTGAGATTTCATCAACACCAGTATAAGTAGCATGTAAAGTGTTCATGCCTCAACTAACTAGTATATATTGACTTAACTGTCAGAATATTTCACACTCTTTCTGCATATCAATAATAAATCCGTTTTGTTAACCATTTCTTTTGCTAATGTGTTTACTGTAGAACGATTTTATTGAAAATCCAAAAATTTGAAGTTTCAAAGCTTTTGTAGTGCATTTGTTAAAGAAGAAAAAAGAAATACTTTAGAACATTTAACTTCAACCTGTACAATAACCTGTCTATACAATCAAGGGTAGAAGTTATTTACCTTTATCTGTGTAGCTAGACTAATTCCTCCAGCCACTTAACATAGCTTGATACTAAGGGACTGGTAGACAAGGCCCCCGGGCTTGAACATGGGCTCTTGAGCCTCGTGGATGCCTCTTTCTTAGGTTTGGCTTTGCCACTTGACTGGGGAGTCATTGACATCCACAATCCCCTCTTAACTTTTCTTTCTTTGTTTTTACAATATTATTTTCTGCCTGAGCTAAATTTGTAAATGTTGTCATGTTTTGTGGTACAAGTAATTTACTACTAAATTTAAAACATAAATGTTGATACACTTTTAATCTTGCATGTACAGATTATATGTGTATATATATTTGATATGATGTATAACTTATATACCGACCATAGATACGCGTTTGTAATTTATATTGTTTTGGTTGTTTAATAGAGTATGTTTCTATATAATAGTTTTCAACTTATCATTTTGTTTCTGCAGTTCTCATCCATGTTTTTTCTTGGTAAATTCCTAGCTTCATCCATGCACATATTGTCAATGATGTAAACAATTTTGGTGTGCTAGTAGAACCAGTTTTAGTTACCAAACCAAAAATCTGAAAGTTTACATCATGCTCAGGTTTCTGAATGGATGAGTAGCAAAGCACTATGCCCAATATCAGCAGCTGACCAAGCCATTCAGCTAGAACTTATTGGTAGAGTCCGTGGACTGGACTATGCAGAGAGCTATTTCCATAATCTGAGCGATCAAGAGAAAACTGAGAAGCTTCATGGTGCCCTGTTAAGTTGTTATGTCAGGGAAGGCTTAGTTGATAAGTCGCTCTCCCATATGCAGAAGATGAAGGAGATGGGTTTTGCTTCTTCTCTCAATTACAATAATATAATGTGCCTCTACATGCAAACAGATCAACACGACAAAGTCCCTAGTGTTCTGACACAAATGAAAGAGGACGGCGTGTCTCCAGACATTTTCAGCTACAAGGTCTGCATAAACTCTTATGGTGCAAGATCTGACCTCGCTAATGTGGAGAGACTATTGGAGGAAATGGAAAATAACAGCTGTATCGGCACAGATTGGGTGACGTATTCTATGGTTGCTAACATCTACATAAAGGCGGGTCTCGAAGAGAAAGCTCTGGCCTACCTAAAGAAATGTGAGGATAAGGCAGATAAATGCGATGCTCTTGCCTACAACCATCTGATTTCACATTATGCAACTCTGCGGAACAAGAAAGCTATGATGAGACTTTGGGAACTCCAGAAATCCAACTGCAAGAAGCAGCTCAACAGGGAATATATAACCATGCTGGGTTCTCTGGTGAAACTCAAGGAGCTTGGTCAAGCTGAAGAGTTGCTTCGCGAGTGGGAATCGTCGGGCAACTGCTATGATTTCAGAGTGCCAAACATTCTCCTGATTGCGTATTCTCAGAATGGATTGATTGAAAAGGCGGAAACAATTCTCCGAAGCATGGTTGAGAAAGGGAAAACTCCTACTCCTAACAGCTGGGCGATCATTGCGTCTGGTTATGTAGCGAACAAGAACATGGAGAAGGCGTTTCAGTGCATGAAGGAAGCTGTGGCTGTACGAGCTGAGAACAAAGGTTGGAGACCAAAACCTAATATCATTTCCAGCATATTGAGTTGGGCTTCTAGCAACGGAGATGCTGAAGAAATAGAAGGTTTTGTCAATTCCTTAAAGAATGTGATTCCAATGAACAGGGACATGTATCTATCATTGATTATGGTATCCGTTAGATGTGGTAAGAAAGTTGATGGAATTTTAGAGAATATGAAAACTGATAAGATAGAGCTGGATGAAGAAATATTGAACATCCTTGGCTCAAGATTGTAACAAAATTCTTATCTTTCAAAAGCAACTAAATATAAAATTATTTGCAAATTAAATTTGAACTATGAAATCTGAGGAGAGAAAAACTAAGATATTTCTTTCTGAAATTTTGACCACACTTCACTCTTTCAAAGTGCTCTTCCCGCTTCTTCTGCCAATGCATAAACTTTGTTCATTTTACTCATGAAGTAGCATTTCAAGTTAAGGCACCAAACAGCAGACCTTCGTTATTGTTGAACCCCGTTATTTTGACACAGCCCTTGAAACCCTTGCATTGTTGTCTCTTCCTAAATCCCATCTACAAGAATTCGCATTCTCCCCTCCATGACCTTGCACCTCTCATCTGGTCACCATCGCCGCTTGTCACAAATTCATTGTTGGTGATTTTTTGTGAGTCTCTATCCTTTATCCTCTGTGTTAGTTGATTTTGTGAATGAATTTCAAAATATTTGTTGATTTTGCCACTAATCGATAAACATTCAAGAAACAATGTACAGTTTTTATAAGATTATTCCTAATTTGCTTTAATATGCATAATGTAGATATTTTCATTAAGACATCTTCACATGAAAATGACATTACTTCACATGAAAATGACATTACGAACTATTAAACATGTCAAACTATATAATAATTCGCAATATTATCTTCACATGAAGATGTCTTCATGGGAATATCCATTTATGCATAAACACAAGAACTAAGCCGAGTTAACTATGGTGTGCACCGGAGTGGTTCCAAATTGATCGTTACTCTTATTTTGATTGCAAGTGTCTCAATTAAGGATCTCTATCTGAAAGTCTTATAGTTGTAACAACCTCTTGGGTTTACAACTGTGCTTTCAGAAACCTTGCCATAATTTGTGGGTGGAGCTATTATGAGACAAAACCCTCATTCTGCAACGTTAGGTTGTTTTGTATTAAGATTTGGTTGCCACCAAGTTTTAGATATACCCTAGGAAGAAATATCAATGTGCTATGGCTAAATAGCAAACAAATGCCCTTGAGAGATGCTTTAGAATAAAAGATAAGAGACTGTGAGACTAAGATTCAGTATTATGTTTGTTGGTCTAGAGACTGATACTAAAACAAGAAGAAACATGAAGAAATATGAGAATGTAAAACAAGAAATGGAATAAAAGTAAGGATATAAGGGACTAAAATTTTTTGGAACGAAAACTGAAACTTTAATAACAATTTATACTTTAAAATACCCCTATTTCAATTAATTAATTTTAACTTTATCCTTTTTACAAATTAAATTAGAGTTTCATTTTTATTTCAATCTCTGTCTCCCATTTTACACCAAACACAATACTGAAACTTATTTCAGTCTCCATCTTTCCGTCTTTGTCTCTCAATCTTAGTCTCTCCGTTTTTGTCTCTCTTCCAAACGTTACCTATCAAAGTTCTTAATTTGACATACAGTAAAAATATCTTTTAAAGTTTTTCTATGTTACATAAATATTTTAAAAATCTGGTGTTTGGGGATTTTTTTTTTTTGATCCAAATTACGATTCTATGTGCAGTTTTTAATGAATCAAGTGTGTTAGGAATGACGCATCCTAGGATGATACACACAAATCATATGTTTACATCTTCAGATGCGTACGCGCAATCACACTCTGTCCATCTTATTAGAATTCGTACACATTTATATTATTCATTGATTAGAAGTATAGGTTTAGTTTATACTTAATCTCTTGTATTGACATCACAATCGGACAAAACTACTAAAATTTTTTTCTTTTAAAATTAATCTGTCCTGGATCAAAATTTCATTCAAGTATTTGTTGTTGGCCAATAGTTTATTATATGTACATAACAGAATTCGAAACTAAAAGTAAAATAAGATAACTTAATTGGGTTATGTTAGGTAATCAATAATTTTTTTGAACAATATGAATAATCACCAATCAAATCAAAACACATTACACCTCCAAATTATTCACTTAAATCTTAATATTAGAATAATCATCCATACATTTAGTGAAATGAACATCCGATATATTCATTCTTCACATTGTTTAATATTTTCATTGTCTACCTATAATTTTCCTAACTTAAAATGGGTTACTTCGAACCTAAAATGAGTTGCCCAACCAAGTTAAACTACTATGAATTTGACAGCATAGGGGTAACCTTCAATTCTAATCAATAACACCAACAAATAATTAATAGAAAAAGAAAGAGCAAAGTTAACAAATGCATCTGTATATCTTGAAATTTGCCGCTGCCCATTATTTAAAACTATTCAAGAGAGAACATAAACATTGCAGGCAAAGGAGTACTGCAACTTCAACATCGGTAACTACACACACAGAGTAGAATAAAATTGCATGTCCCGGTTGCTAGCCTTCCAAGTTTGTTCTTACAATCGCTGTCGCACTTGTTAGTGCCTGGGCAGAATGAGAGTTGCTCATAACACCATTTTAATTCCCCAACTTTTAATAACCCTCCATTTTCTGTAACCCACAAAAAAAAAATATTAATTCTCAGTACTACTTCAAAACAGATATTTTTTATGGCAACAAAATCACGAGCAGAAAAGATTAAACTTCTAGCTAGGCGAAACATACCAATACCGGCTGAGAGAACAAGAAAAATGAATGAAATTGAAAAGATGACTTTCATCTTTGAACAATGTGTACCCGAGTTCCATTTCACAACTAGGTTATATAAGCAAGAAAGATAATAATTTCTTATAATAATAATAATAATAATAATAATAATAATAATAATAATAATAATAATAATAACCATGATATAATTGTTAAATATCATTTTGTATTTGGACAGTTGGACTAAATTTATTTTTCGCCCTATTGTAAAACGTCTGAACGATGATATATTAACTAAGTATTATATATAAAATTAATATTGAATTATTTCATTTAATAAATAGTTGACTTGACATTTATTACCGTATTCTTAATCAATACAAATTGCAATTTTTTTAATGAAATTAAATTCTATAATAAAAATTAAATTAATATGATTCAAATTGTAGTAAATTATATTGATTTTTTACTTTTTAAATCGGTCCAAACCATACGACAAAATACAATCTTATCTTTTTGATAATGTAAATAAAAAGTTACGAATATATCTCATTCATATTGATATGTTTTAAAAAAAATTACAATCTTAAGTCATGCACAAAGAGATAGTGCAAAAAATTTTTCGCTTATTTCGTCAGCGGTGCAAACGAAATTTCGTATCTCGTTTTCACTATCAATAAAATAAGTAATAAAAAATACAAAATATAACTTTTTTATCTAAATTCGTAATTTTATGTTTATTTTATTTATTAATAAAAAATCCCAACATTTGATAATAAAATATTTTCATAAATAATTTTTTATCTAATAAATAAATGTAAATTAATTTTTCTTTTTCCCTTCAAGCCATTCCTTATAAGTTACCTACAATCAAATTCAATAATATTGGCAAGTTACCAAAAGAAAGTAGATGAGTAAAATAATTAAAGGTAAACCAACTTAGGTTGATCGAGTAGTCAGCTTATTCGTCTACTTAAACATGTGTTGGGGGTTCGAATCCTGTCTTGTGCAAATAGAGTTCAGATTCGCGACGAATTAGTCCTTGACCTATTGAATTGGAAAATACCGTAGACAACAAAACAAAAACAAAAAAATTAAAGAGTAATACATTAATAAAAACTGACCAGAAAAATTAAAATGACAAAAATAATTTTAGAAATATGAAATAATAATTTTGTTTTTTAAAAGATAGTATTATTTCTTTCACAAGTAGCAAAATGACTTAAGTATTTATTCTAATTTTTTAAATATTTAAAGAATTATTTAAAAGTGGCATATAGAGAATTAGTGCAAAATTTGATATTTAAACTTTTGTTTTTAGTTTCAATCATTCAAGCAGTAGAAATAAAAGTACAAAAGAGACCAAATCTACTCAGCGTAAAATATCAAATTTAAAGATAAAAAAAATCTTATTTTTTAAAATAAATTTATAAGAAATCATGTCAAAAACTCAATTTCTGAAGTTCTTCTAAGAGCATACGTTTATATTTAGTAATTTTTGTCAAACTAATGTTATTATTTGAGGACTTTTATTAATAGAGGTTCACTGACGGAATAAGATGTGACCAACGAAGCTTAGATTTTATGTTATTATTTGACTCATTAAATAATTCGTACGTAATAATTATGTTTTTTGTGTAATTTTTTATATGTATATTTGTTTATTCTTTCTTTTTCCTTTTACTCTCTTACAAATTATTGGTTAATTTTTGCAACTCCAATATATTACAAATAAAAAGTGTTCCAAATACGTTAAAAATCAATCATCAAATCAATATTAAATTTATCATAATAAAATAATTTAATATATTCATAATAGTATAATAATTTTTTATAAAATTTATCATAATAAAATAATTTAATTTATTCATAATAGTATAATAATTTTTTATAAGATTTCAAATACGTATTCATGTATATAATATCTTATTAGTAACTGATTCTTTTATTCACGTAACATAATTGGTTATGAATAGAGCCAATAGATTATTAATTCGTGTTTTACACTTTTACTATTGCACTATATTCAATTATCAAAACTCTTTTTTAATTTAATTGGTAGAGATTAAGTAGTTCTTAATACGTGAAATAAACGCAGATATGACAAACTAATTGATACGAAAAAAATTGGTAACTAATTAAGCATACATGAGCTATCAATATATGGGATCAATGCATCTAGACATATTAAATTTCGATAATTTTGTAAAAAGGATGATTTCTATAATAAAATAAAAAGTACCTTTCCATATACAGACAAGGAAATGTAAGGCTTAAGGAGGAGCTAAATAAGCTACAAAGCTAGGACTTCACAGAGGAGTAGCACTGTGGCAGAGGAGAATACAAGAGCTAAAAAGAGAAATTACGCAACAATGAAAAAGAGAAGAAAAATTGTGTGGACAAAGAGCCAAGGTTATCAAAGATTTTAGTGAATTGGCTAAAAGGTATTCAAGATAAAATCATATCTCTTATTCAAAGTGCCTTTGTAAGAGGTAGACAAATCCAAGACAATACATCATAGTACAGGAAGCCTTTCACAGTTTAACACAAAAAGGGAAAAGAGAATAAAGAGTCTTATCATAGTGGCCTTTGGCTTTCAGAACAGTTGGAAATCTATACAAGGTTATCATTTTGCAAAGAAGTTGAGATAAGGGGATCCCTTATCACCACCGTATTGTTTCATTGTAGGGTCGGAGGTTCTAATTATTCCGGTGGAGGAAGCGCTAAGTGATGAAAGAATAACAGGGTTTCACATTGCCCCCTCAGCTCAAGTTATCTCACACCTCCATTTCGCAGATGACTACATAAACTTTGCAAAGGCTAAAGAGAAAGAGTTGTACCAGATATTTCTCATTCTTCATCAATACACAGAAGCATAAGGATAATTTTGAGTAGTCAGGAATAACATTTGGAAATCAAGTTTTGATCCAGACCAGGGTGGATATTGAGAAAATTTTTTGAGGCTCCCAGCTCAGTAGGAAAAGAAGTTTTAATAAAATTTCTTATTCAAGCTATCCCAGCTTATGCAATAAATCTGGTGACGTTTCCAAAAGGTTTTTGCCATTTCAAACAGCAAAATTCTGGTGGACTTTAGCTGCAAAGAGAAAGGAGTACACTGAAAAAGTTGAAGATAAGCAATAACAAAGCTGAAGGAGGGTTAGGATTCTTCTTTTGGTAACTTTTAATTTTAATTTTTTCTTTTTTGATGGACAGAAATTAGGAAGATGGTGTAGTCTTTTGTTTGGACAGATGGTGAGGAAGAACAAGACATAGTTGAGATATCCGAATCCAAAAACAATGTTGATCATCACCATTTGCCCTTCTGATATGACTAGTGTTAAGCTACATTGGGCAGAATATGTCAATTTAACATGCCAAATCAACACGCCATCAATGGAGATCAATATAAAGAACAGTCACGAGTCATTAATCATAATTTGGGATCCTAATTAGGTCAATTAAAATTTGAGTCTAATTTGAAACGCGAGGTAAATATACTCCTTACCAGGAGAGCTATGCACAGACAGCCAGTTTCTATATAAAAATTAGTTCAACATTTTTGGGGAAATAAAATGAATCAAACCAACAACAAAAATTGATGCACCAACCAAGTAATCCCCGTACAACTTTATTTTCTGAAGTGGTATCTGTGCACCACAATCTATGTATAACTCAACTTTCCATGTTATAAATACCACTGGATTAAAACAGAACAAACTTCGCAAGTGAACATACATTATAAATCACAGTTTGTGTGGATAGAAACAAGCATGACTATTAGGAAAACGAATAAGAACAAAATTTAATTCCAAACTTGATGATTTTAGTGGTTAGTTTTCAGGAGGTTTCATAGTCATAACCAAGAGTTCAAGACAAGTTCCTCTCACGCATTAGAGATTCTATCTTTTGAACATCTTCTGGAATGTCAACACCATGGGCCTCGTGGTTAACTTTTATTACCTACAATAATAGATTGCAAAAGTTAATTTTCATCTTTTCAAGGATAACATGCACAATAATGGTATGAATGACTAACTCAACAAAAGATTTAAATCAAAACAATCCACAATGACAAAGTTGATAAACGAAGAAGTCATTAGAGACATTTTACATCCATTTCAAAACGTGAAATGTCTTTAAAACTGTAGGCACTTTCTTCTTGTTCAAAGGCAATAGTGAGTTTGATTAACACTTTGGGATAATTTTATCCCCCCACCCCCCTTTTTTTCTTTTTTCTTTTTTTAAATGCAAAATCCTATTACAAACTTCAAGAGAATCTGTAACTATCACATTTGAGTCTAATAAGTCAGAACCGGATTTTAACTCAATCAATTTTATTCAAATTGAGAATTAAAAGATGTATTACATGAAAATAACAGCAAAACATCTTATGCTACAAGCACTCACCAGGTATTCAGTTCAATGTTTGCTATCATTGGCTGCTAAAACTATAAGGTATTTACGGAATATATGCAGCTTTTCTAAATAATACAATTTTATCAATCATCTCCCGAAAGCTTAAATAAATATGATATTGGTCAATCAATGATTATATATCTTAAAATGTTAATACACCCACCTATGCAAAATACATCTAAAGTTGAAAAGTAAACAACGTACCAACCTTATGCAGAAAATTAGCATTGATATTTATCATTATTTCCTTATTACTATTAGGATTTCACTATTGTTATAAATAGATGCTAGTATTCCTCTCATGTAAGCCACATCACGTAACTTTCTCTCATCTCCTGATTACTATTTACTCTATTATTTTATTGGTTAATCACGGATTTTAACAAATAATATGGCAGGAACATTCTTTCTTGAAAGCTTGGACTGTTCAATGTATGTAAATGGGATCCGAACCTTGGACTATATTGTATGAGTATTTGACTAACATAGACACCTTTTCTTAAGTAGGTTTATGTAAGGGGAGAGAACAGAAGAATTCGACTCAATAATAAGCAGCCCAATTAACTGCAAATATAGCTTGCTACAGCTGTATGCTAGGTTCAGAGTTCAGACCAAGGAAAAAAAAAAGAAAATAATAAGAAAAAGAAAACAGCTGTGGGCTCCATGAGAGTTTCTAAGAAGTTTGCGCCAGATCGGATGTCAAAACTCTTGAATTTATCCTACACTCATGATGGATGTGTAAACTCAAATACAAAATTCGACCAATAAAACTTGCAAGAGTTTACTTATTTTGAAAATAATATTACAAACTAATTACATATCTAATTATAATAAACATACATAATAAAAGTATAACGACAAGATTTTGGTTTTATCATAATGAACGAAATACTACGGAAACACAAATGAAATCATAAAAAAGTACCAGACATCAAAATCATCAACTTTGGAAGCACCAAGTTAAAGTGCTTCATGTATAATGCAGTGTTCTAGTGCTTGAGATCAAATTCTAACAAGAACAATAAATTTACGAGTTTATCCCACGTATGTACAAGTTCTCTCATGTTCATTAGGTCCAAGCTTTCAAGCAAGTATCTAGGGACTAGACTCCTAAGTCATAGGAGTTTACTTGAGAGTTTAACAATTGTAGATAAGCATAAGGGAAAGACAGGAGTCAAGAAGAGACTGTGGAGTTTAGGTAGGTGAGGAGATGAGCTATTGAACATATCCTCCAACCGATGTAGATTTCGAGTCATTTTGAGCAAGACTCTCTTTCACTAAACACAGTTCTCAATACTTTTCCATACCCTAATTTTTTGATCCAGTTCCATCATAATACCACTAAGACTATTTAAGGCCAATGCTAACCACATAAAATTTTTAAATAAATGCAAGCCAGTAAGACATTGACGAATTAATGACTTGTATGAAAACATTCAGGAACCTTCATCTTATAGCCGTTCTCGAGAACTTTAAGCTGTTCCAAATCTTCCTCAAGTTGCAATGGAGTAGGCTGAAGATCTGGATATATCTTCAGAAACTTTGTATCATAGCTCTGAAAGACGTGTAGAAACACAAACATTACATCCCAATGAAGCAAATACTGGTAATAGACCCATGAATGAAGAGGAATTATTATTATCATGCCCAAAGAATTGAACACCAGTACCTGTATCCCCAGATGAAGCAAATAAGGAAATTGTTGATTGACTTTTCCCGACCTGTACCGTGCATGAATTTATTAAGTTTGAGTGCCTTCATATATATATATATGATGATGATGATGATGATGATGAAAAATCAACCTTCTAAGTGTTCCTAACTTACTTGTTGAATGGGATCAATCCTCGTGAAAAATAGATAGCATAACCACGATTATCTACGACACATTTCACTCTATTCGGATCAAGTGCATCTTCTGGCTTTAAAGATGTGACTGCAGTACTGAACACCGCATCTGGAGTTGCCTGTAGAGTGTAGACAACATGACAGATCATAGTATGATTGAAAAAAATATAGATCCAGTAATGGGGAATAGATCCTCTCAATTTTTTTCTCTCAAGTGATGTTGTGAAATGTGATCTTTTACCATATAACATCTTCTCTCACATGTTTTTTCTTGGTTCCGCTTAAAGAGTGTATCGTTAGAGTCTTAGAGATCACACTTTACAGCATCACTTGAGAGAAAAAGTTGAGAGCTAGCATAATAACTTGTTGGTTAATATATTGTCATGCGTGTGAATCTTGTAACGTACTGATATTAAAGGATGCATTCAGTATCATTGAATCCCGATTTTGCTAAGAAAACTGTGCATATAACCAGAGCCTAAAGCAAAATAATCATTCATTGTTGCCACGTAAAAATGTCTCCATCTTTAATGGTATCAGCTACAATAAACCAAAGCAAAAAGTAAATTCTTACCTGCAAAGCTTTGACAATGCCATCAATTATTTCAGGTTCAATAAGAGGTTCATCACCCTGAATGTTGACAACAATATCATAGTTTTTACCAAGCTTCTCTAGGGCTTCACTGCAGCGCTCAGTACCTATCAAGCATAAAAAAAGTTATGAATCATTGTAAGACCAAGAAGAAGAAAGAAAGAATCAAATAAAGACAATATCTTGTTAATAATTGTAACTTAACAGTTCCAATATGCAACTAATTTTTGTTACCATTTCGACAAGACTCAGATGTCATTACAACATCAGCTCCAAACTTTCGACAGCACTCAGCAATCTTTTCATCATCAGTTGCCACAACTATAATCAGATTAGCAATCAAACATCAAAAAAGTAAACCAGATTAAATGTAGGGAACACTGACAATTTCTAGAATCAAAATCCCAAGAGGTTTCACAATAGAGAAGAAATGTAAACACTAAACATATAACATTACATTGATAATTATCACCCAAATATTAATGGCAAGTTAACCCAAAGCCCAAAATAATGATAGAGGAAAAAGGTCTCTCTTCCTCTTGGAAGATTGATGGTTGGTTTGTTTAATGATTTTATAATCTGAAGGTTTGTACAAAGGGTGCTATTGTCAAGGGCCGCCCAATTGCAAAAGAACATGCTCAGAATAAGTCTCATTCTGGCCTAGAGTAGTCTGCTAAAGATTAGTTTGGTAGATTGGTAGATTCTCCATTGTGGTTCAACAATTTGGCAGATGCTAAGTGAAGCTGATCATTCTGTGTTTTATCATCAAACTCTACAAGGCAACATATATTTGATTCTGTAAGTTGATGACGTTGACAATGCTAGCAAAGACAATGATGGAATAACTTAGGTCAAACAACATCTATGGCATCATATTTAGACAGAAGACCTTGCATTCCCGTCACTTGTTGGGCATTGAAGTAGCAAAAGTTAAAGACGGATACTGGTATAGTCCTCTTTTGGTGAAAGTATTCCATGGATATCTCAAAAGATACATACATACTTGGTGCAAAGCTGGTTAAACATTTTAACACACTTATGGATCTTAATGTCACAGTCCTTCAAAATTAGGGGGGCAATGGATTCTGAAATCTGAAATATCTCAAGGTGATCATTTGCCATGTTCTGAGTCCTCTAAAGAGGAACCCCGGTCCCAAAAAATAAAAATTTAAAATTTAAAAAAAAAGAAAAAAAAAGAGGAAGGGGTGACAGGTCTGAGAAGGTCATTTGAAGCAACTATTCTTAAAACTCGCTTATGCTTTTGGTGTTTAGATATCAAACTCCAATGTAGGAGCTGTGGATGATGAGCACCCATAAAATATGAGATAGAATTACACAGATGGAAGGAGAATAAGATCAGAATGGTCAACAGCATGTTGAAGGCTGGAAGCTCCCTGACTATACTAGTATTCACCACATCATTCATGTATCAAAACCAAAAAAGATTGTAACATCATTATCCGGGAAACCATTGCCGATTAATTGTTGACACAAAGGATAGGAAGTAGAAGATAACACTAGCTTTTAAGAAAAATGGATTACGATAATATTAAGAGGTAGATTCCTTTAAGGCACCAAATCGAGGTAAAATGCCTAATCTAATTTTATCAAACAAGACTTGCTTGAATACGAGAATAGAATTTAGACTACAGCTAAGGTGAAACAAATAATATATACTTAGAGGCCTTTATTTTATAACACAACTTCCAACAATTTATAATAGGTAGTTATATAATATAGTTACATTCAAGCCTAGATTAAATGAAGATCATGTACATAGACATACCAACTTGATCCAACGTGGCTGCCAGCTTTGCCCTTTCCCATGTCCTCTGTAAACCGGCCATACATAAGCAGTATACATTAAAATTGGAACATTAGAAACAATAAACTAAGAAAAATTTGCTGAGAAAATAGTAAAAGAAATCAAAGGTACTGAAGTTTCTAGTTGACAATAAAAAAAAATAGAAGTAATAAGTGCAAAAATTGAGAGAGATAGCAATAAATAAATAAACAAATAGTTAAGCATATAGCACAACCTGAAGAACACCCAAAATGCACCTTGAGTTGAGTTCCCCACCATGTTAGTGCAGCTTGTACAATTTTACACTGCCTACACATGTACCCATTTCTCCGACACTTATTTAACTTCCAAAAATCCAACTTCAAACAAGCATACTATGCTCTATTTTCTCATGTCATGTTTGGTACATTGTAACAAGCAACACTTCTCTTGTTTCTTATTGTTACACTAATTTGTCAAGTTAGTTCAGAATAACAATGTGGCAATAATGATTGACCAGCAATCCAGCATCCTTCCTTACTGTACACAAATTATAAAGAAAATTATCATTTGAAATTCTTTAGTATTTCCAGTTTAACTTTTAACTGTAAACAAATCTAGACCATAGTGTACTAGGATGCACAATTTCCTTTCTCTTTATTCCATTACTTCAAGTTGTTCAGTTTTATTAACCTGAAAAACAAAAGCTAGAGTCACAATTTTATTTCAAGTTGGGAAAACTGTCATGCTCTTTGAAGATTATTATCTGAAAATAGTGTCCAAAAATTGTCACAATTTTATTTCTATACCATGTTCATTCATTTCCCAACATTGGATATGAACCCTGAGCTAAAACTATTCCACGAAACGCACAAAATGTCAACAAAAAATTAAATCAGCATTAACATAGAAGAGAAGTAACCATCTATAGTTTAAATGGAAAAAAAAAATTGAAAGAAGAGGATTAGACCTGGATCATAGGTTTACCAAGAATCTCAACGAGAGGCTTTCCCTGAAACCGGGTAGAAGCAAATCGGGCGGGTATGATGCCGACAACCCGGTTCCGGAATTTCTTGACCCGAGTCCAGTAGGCGCGAGCACCGACCGCAGCAGCAACTGCAACTCCGGCCATAATGCCATGGAGGATCCAGAACTTTGCACTGTTGGAAGACTCAAACGGCGAGGAAGACGAGGATGAAGAATCAGAGGAAGAAGAAGAAGACGAAGGCGATGGGCAAAAGGCCATGGCAAAGTGAAGAATGAGGAGGAGATCGATCTGCGTTAGAAGGTTCTATCGTCAGTGGGTACCTACGGCCACCGGCTAGGATTAATCGAATCCGGCTCAACGACTAATTTTATTATATTTTAGAGAAAATGATAAATATATTTAAGTGTAAAAAGATTTGAAAATATATTTAAGTTTTTTATTTTTTCAAAATTTGGAGACATCAATCTTTTTATTTATTTGATGTCATAGTTATCAGAACTCGAACCGGTATTTAACCCGGTCATATTACCGGGTCATCGGGTCACTGGTTTAACTGGTGGGTCGCTGATTCACTCGGTTAACTCGGTCATAATTAAATAAAATATAAAATTATAATTAAAAGTTAAAATACATGTCTTCATAAACATAATAATAACCAAATATTAATTCTTAGACATAACTAATAATGTAAAAAAAAGTCAATAAACTAGTCATTAGAAAAAAATATTTTCTCAATTTAAATGAATAAGAACAAGCAAAAGATAACATAATCGATAAATCAAATTCAAGTGATACTTATATCGATTAATCCCACCTCCCCACCTCCCCTAACAAGTTTCTCACAATATATGCACATCATAGTAATTTTCCTTGATTTTTCAACAATTTGTTTACAATGCTCCTAAGCAGAATCAGGCTTCCCTTTATTCTTATAAACTCTTTTAGTTGTAACCTAAGGAGTTGACAATACTTGTTCTTGAGATGGTGGCATTTCGAATGGCGTTTGTGATAAAGACATTTTTGAGATTCTAACAAAAGATAAAACAAAAGACTTACAGCAACAAATTCTACTTCTAGCAACAAAAAATTTTACTCAGTGATCTATGCAGCATCAAATTCAACTTACAGACAGTAACAAATTCTACTTCCAGCCACAAAAAAATTTACTCAGTGATATGTTCAGCATCAAATTCAACTTACAGGCCGCAATAAATTCTACTTCCAGCAACAAAAAATTTTACTCAGTGATATGTTCAGCATCAAATTCAACTTACAGACAGCAACAAATTCTACTTCCAGCAACAAAAATTTTACTTAGTGATATGTTCAGCATCAAATTCAATTTACAGCCAGCAACAAATTCAGCTCATTGATAATTTTCAACAACAAATTCAACTATGATAACTTTCAGCAATAAAAACTTAAACTCCAATTCTCCAAATATGATTTACAGCAAAACAAAATTAGCTAAATCATTATTTCAGCAACAAACTCAACTTTCAACAACAAATTCAAGATATACTGATGATTTAGAGCAATGAAATTGAAAAAGAAATAACAGGGCCGAAGGAAGCTAAATCTCACCTGCAAGGAGCGTTGACGGCCGAAGCAAGAAGCGTTGACGGTGACAGAGCACGACAGAGCTTGCGATGGTGACAGAGCGCAACAGATCTTGCGATGGAGACAGAGCGCGGCGAGCTTGAGGCGGCGACGAGCTTGAGTTCGAAACGATCGCGAGAGATTCGAGATACCAGAGACAGAGAGGGCGACGGCGACACCAGCCGTGAGAGAGGTGAGACTCAATGAACTTGAGGGAGAGTGGCGAGATCAGAGAGAAGAGAGCGGTGGGTATTAGGGGTTAGGGGTGCACATGGGTCGGGTGAAGCCAGGTTTGATGTGACCCAGATCCGACCCGAAATATACACCGGGTCTATTTATTAGACCCGAACCCGGCCCTAGATTCGATGAAACCAATACACTTTCGGGCCACAATTATGCCGGGTGAAAACCGGGTGAAAACCGGGCCGTTAACATTATATTACGTTGATACCTTCTTGTAAACTAGCATGTAAAAATATCCAAATTTCCAAGGCTCCAACCATTAGTTAACATGGTAAAATTCACTTAGAAAAATATAACAAGAATCAACCATTCTTCAAAATTAAAGCATAACCACAATCAATATTAAATCATAACCACAATCAATACTAATATTGTCTAATAATACCAAATATTTAAATCAATACAAATAACACAATCTTATGTATTAGTCTAAAATCTTATGCATTCTAAACATAAAACATTAACTTATAGTCTTATAATGACTAATAACACAAAATATTAAGGTTTACAATACTTAAATTCCACGTAAGAATAGTCATGATCCATCACTAATAACACAAAATATCAATTGTGTATGATGACCGGGCCGACTTCGGGTGACCCGAGCTATGGCCCGGACCCGACCCGAAATAATGACTGGGTCTATTTTTGAGACACGTACCCGACCCTAAACCCAATGAAATCACTCCAAATTAGTTCCTAAAGTGTTCGGGACCGGGTCGGGCCTTCGGGCGGGGCCGGGTCTGTGCACCCCTATTAGGGGTTATGGAACTTTGGGGGAGGTGGGATTGCACAGTGAAAGGCAACGTCTCCGTTTTTCAAATAAAAAAATACAAAGGTTAAACATGACCCGGTCCGGGTTATAAAAACCAGCCGGATCACCGATTTTCTTAAAACTCACCAGATTGAACCGATTTTTACGGAGTCTAATACTTGAATGGTCTGACGAGTGGTTCGGCCCGGCTAGATAACCGGGTGATCAAATTTCTGGTCGAGCCGGGTTTGATACAATGATTTGATCCGTCAAATTTAACGAAAAAAATCAAACGTGGCTTCATTATCTTAATTTGGTATAGACAAGTTTTTAAAATGATATAAATTAGATGCAGAGATTGATATGTCCAAATTTTAAGAAAGTTAAAAATTTAAATGTATTTTCAAATTATCAAGAACTTAAATATTCATTAAGAAAGTCAGGGATCAATTTATCATTTTCTCTATATTTTATTAGAGAAATAATACAACGAACATTAGCGATTTAGTTGGGTTAACTACTAATTTGTTATCTGAAAGATTCCGTTACTGACAAAAAAGTCTTTAAAAGATGTTATCACAAAACAACTCCTAAATGATTTGAAAATACAACAAAAAGAATCAATAAATATTATATTTTTTGTAAGTAATAAAAAAACTTTCATATTTAGCAAACAACTTAATTATTAGATCTAAATTTTTGTGACAATATTTAAATAAATATTTAGAAGGTGCACAAAAAATTTGTTTAAATTTTCTCTCTATTTTTCAAAAAAATGTGATCATTTACAATAAAAAATGTTTTTAAAAATTTCACTTGAAAAAAATTACCAAATTTTAAAGATGAAAAAATCTTATTTTTCTGATAATAATTACAAAAATTTGCGTGGAAATTTGATTTCTAAAATCGTTTTTTAGAATATATATTTAATATTTAATATCTAGTTTTTTTGTTGTGTTTTTAAATCTTTCAGGAGCTTATCGTCGTTAATATCCTTTGGGGTTTGTTTTGTTAACAATGGGAACTTTCGAGTACTATTTTGGCCGTTTATGTTTTTTTAGTTTAGTAATCTAAAATATATTTTATTACATATTTTTAAATATTGATGGCTAAATAATGGCTAAAAACAATGAATTTTGATGACCTTCTAGTATTCCTCTTTTATTTGAGTAAGGTGACAAATAAATTCATGAACATTTATACTTCGAACAAATTAATCTCTAAAAAAAAAATACTAATAAAAATAACAGATGTGATACACTATCTTTAAATTAGTCCATATGATTAGGATAAAATTTTTTAATTTAAATTAACTTATTCACGTTTGTTATTCTAAAAAATTTTATTGATATTTTTTCAGAGATTAATTTTGAACATTTTTTCAAAATGTAAATCATCAAAAGTTTAATTGTCACTTTACTTTTTATTTATATTTACAAAAAACATAATTACATTCATAATTGCAGACTAATTTAGGAGACGATATAGTCGTATTCAGAACAATTATTAAAAGTTTAATTATGATTTTAGTCCTGTAATTTGAGCTGAAAATTAAAATTATTTCTAAAACTTTTCTGTATTTAAAATTATTTTTAGCGTTCAATTTTTTTTTAAAAATTATTTTTAAGACAAAAATATCTTTATATTTATTAGTATTAGTTATAAATTTAAAAAAAAATATAATATATACACAATAACCTTGTTTCCTCACAAAAATATATTATCTTTATCTTTATCTTTATCTTTATCTTTATCTTTATAGTAATACAAATGGGAAGCTCATTTGTTGATGTGGCGCTCATACGTTGAGTCTGGGGGTTTATTTGCTTAGGTGTCATCGCTAGAAATTTTTAGACTTATATTTATAAATTATAAATTATTATTTACTTAGGTTGTTATTTTCAAATTTTAAATTATTTGTTTGGGTTGTTATATTTAGGTTGTTATTTTTTAAATTTTAAATTATTTTATTTAGGTTATTATTTTTTAAATTTTAAATTATTATATTTAAATTGTTATTTTTTAAATCTTAGATTGAATGTACTTAGGTTGTTATTTTTTAAATTTTAAATTGTTTTACTTAGATTGTTATTTTTTAAATTTTAACACTATTTTTTTTAAATTTGTTGATTCTTTTTAGCAGTATTTTTTAAATTTTTGTAGATTTTTTTTTAAAATTTTAACTACCTACATAAACTTAAATATATTTTCGTTAATTTAGAATTTTAAAAATTGTTAATATATTTATCTACTTTATCTACAAATTTAATTCAAATTTAAATTAAAGTCAATTAAATTTAAAAAATTTGAGCTATGAGTCAACTATAAAAGTATAAGTTATGAGATATGTGTAACACCACAATTCAAAGTACATCAAATCCTTTCTTTACATACATCCAAAATCTAAATTTTTTCTACTTATTCTAATGGTTGGTATTCACAAAATCGCAAAAATCAAATCCTACAATCGACAATTTATGTGTACGTATACAAGTGATATGGTTATGAACACTACCAAGTTAGGAAAATTATTCATTGTCATACTCAATTGAGATGGTTTGGCTCAATGAAGACGTGAGTAGGTGTAATCGTAGTCTTTGACAAGGAGACAAAACAAGTTTTGGGAAAGAGTTGTGTAGAGATATTTGATCTACTCTTACCAGTAAGTTATTTATTTCTAAAAACATTAGTGAAGATGTTTGTAATGGTAATTTTTATATTATTTATTATTTAATACCTGCAGAAAAAGAGATCTATTAGATATACCTACACTTTTACTCAACCTAATTTATAAGACCTTTCTCTTCATCGTTGAAGTTCAAATATTTGATAATCCACATTTTTCACCTTCTTATAAAATTAAGAAGATAACTGATAATGTGGACCTCATAGATAAATTTAAAAAGGCTCACTCTATTCAAATTGTGACTACAATTATAAATGTACTTTCTATTAAAAATCAATTTATTTTTCTCTACCTTAGTCATTAGTAGTATCTAATTCATAAAAAACAATTAATAACTAATTATAATTTTAGGATGTTAACCACACCGATGGTTTGCTTCCAATTTCAAAGGCATCCTCAATCATTGAAGGGGAAAAAGTAGAAGGTGCTAAGGTATTTGTTCAAAAAATGAATTTTTTGTTTGTTTGTTTTCTCAAAGTTAGATCTTTATTTTATTCAAAAAAATATTATTGAGCTAAAATCAAAGGTGAGAAAGAAGTCTTTAATTTAAGGTAATATTTTGTACATAATTTGTTGCTTAAATTCTCCAATGAAGTTGCGGACAATGATGAATCCGAAGTGTTGAAAAATGCTATTACACTAGCCAAGCGACTATCCCCGGAGTTGGAAGATTCGAAGGTGCAAGGAGATACCTTAACTTACAAGAAGATCAAGATTGATAATGAAACTTGAGAATTTGGATGCACGTGTTTTAGAATCCCTTTTAGAGTCTATCTAATAGAATAATGCTAAGCATATGTTTGTTTTGGTGAAAATATTATTGTCTTTTCTTGAGTTGTTATTTTTTTTTTGTTCTTCTTGATTTTTATGTTTAAAATTTAGAATTTTTTTAAATATAAATTGAAGTTATTTGGTTATTGTTTGTGGTTTTATTTTTAATTCTATTCACACCGTTGATATTCTGTTAATTTCTAATTTAGTATTTAATGTCATAAAGTTATAAATTTCTCATATGAATTATTGTTAATACAATTAAGTTTGTTATTGATTTTTAATGTGTACTTATTTAAAACAAATCTAATTATATTTTTAATTAAAGTATTATGTTTAAAATTTTAAATTTAAATTCAAATAAACTTTTTTTTAATTTTAAGTAAGCAATTGAGTTTGAGAATATTTTTTAAAAACTTTATATAATTTATAAGCTACTATATTAATTACAAAAGATTATATTAAAGTAAATAGAATTACCAGTCTTATTAAAATGTGAGGTTATTTATACTATTTAAAAAAATTAATTTGACATTTTTCTATACATAATTCTATTTCTAATGTTGTTCCAAAATTGAATTAATTTAAAAAATTATTTAAAAATTTAAAATTTGTACTAGCTAATTAGGAAACTCTATTTAAAAATTTTAAATTATTTGCTTATATTGTTTTACTTAAGTTATTATTTTTTAAATTTTAGGTTGTTTTATTTAGGTAATTATTTTTTAAATTTTAAGTTATTTGTTTAGATTGTTATTTTTTAAATTTTAAGTTATATACATATTATTCTTTTAAATCATAAATTATTATTTACTCAAATTGTTACTTTTTAATTTTAAATTATTTGTTCATAAATTAAAATTTTTGAACAAATTAATTTAAATTTATTAAATTAAATAAAGATATTATTTAATTATTTAAATTTTGCTAAGATAAAATCTCATATGTTGATGTGGCGCTCATATAAAAATTTTTATTTTTGGACTCAATGTGGGTAATTTTATGACTACACATCATGAGTATATGGTTAATTTAAACTAACATACTGATATGCACATACTTCCAGAATTGTCAAGTATCCCATGAGATGAATTTAATTTTGTAAGTTTTGACAATTTCAATACTTCTGGGTTCGATTACACGTATTTGGTTGGTAAGTATTGTTTTAGAAAAAGTATAATTTATGGATAAAATTATTTATTTTGTTGATAATTTCGGTTGTACCTTTTACTTAACAAATTTATTGACAAAATTTTTTTTTTTATTTTAATCCATTCTAAATATTATTGGATATTATAACAACTTAAGTTTTTGAAAATTAAATAATGCGTTATTCATGATTTATTATATTTGTTGAGAATTTTAATTAAAAAATTATTTTTTTAAAAATAATTAAAATTAAATTTTGTGATACTTTAAATTTAAAAGTTATTCAGATTTTTAAACTATTTTCATTATAATGAGATATTTAAAAAAATTTAATATTATTATTATTAATTAATTAATTAATTAATTAATTTGATAAGAGAAAGAAAATCATTTACTTAACTTTCGACCAATGTGAGAAAAAAGCCAAACGTGACTTTTATATATATATACCGAATGAAATTTAAGAAACTTGGGCTTTATCTATTCATTCCACCTAATGAAATTTAAGAAAGAAAGAAAGAAACTGAGAATGAGAGAGACAGAAGCTTGAGTTATTTTTTAAGTTATTTTGTTTAGGTTGTTATTTTTTAAAATTTAAATTATTTTATTTAGGTGGTTATTTTTTAAATTTAAATTATTTACTTAGCTTATTATTTTTTAAATTTTAATTTATTTATAGATTTTTTTTTAAATTATAAATTATTATTATTTGTTTAAATTGTTACTTTTTAATTTTAAGTTATTTGTTTATAAATTAAAATTTAAAAAAAAAATCAAAAAATACATTCCTCAGTTAAGAAGACTCTTATGTCTCGATTCATAAATTTGCTAAAAAAATCGATGATGGATAATTAAATATTATTTTTAAATATAAACACTTACACATAATAAATGAGTAAAACAAAATCTATAAATTTCAATATTAACTTCTTTGTAAATTTATTTATTTTGATTTATTTCAAGATTTCATTCTATATATTCGAATTTATTTATTTTAGTATTTTGTATTTAAATTTTTATTTAAACTTTATTTTGTTAAAAAAATTTTATGATATTAATTTTTTTTTGGTACTTGAAGGATTTAATTTGTTAAAAAAATTTGTTTTCGCTGAAAATAAATATTTTTTCTATCTTTTTATTTAAAATATTATTATTGATGTATTAATATTAAAAATATAAAAAATAAACATACTTTAAAAAAATATTTTACGTTGTTTTATCTTTATAAAATAAAATAATTAATTAATTATTAATTTTTAAATTGTAACTATTTCTTTAATAAAAAATAATTTATAAAGTGTGTTTAAAATTTTATAAATTTGTTAATTTTTAAATTTTAAAATATAAAACATATATGTATATAGTTTGGTACAATTTTTGTTGCTGTTACTTTTTAAGTTATAATTAATTTTTATTGATTTCGATGTAAATTTATTTATTTAAATTTGTTTTAAGATTCTATTCTATAAATTTAAATTTATTTATTTTAATATTTTTTATTTAGATTGTTATTTTAATTTTATTTTATTATAAATATTTTTGTTATATTAATTTTTTTGTGCTTGAAAAATTTTAATTTATTGAGGAAAAAATTATTTTTGGTGAATAAATATTTTTCTATTTTTTTATTTAAAATGTTATTATTGGTATATTAGTAGTAAAAATATAAAAGATAAAGCATACTTAAAAAATGTATTATGAGATTAAATGATTTTATGATTGTGGGTATTTGTCTACACGGGAGGCTATGTGGAGAATTTTGGCAAACAAATTATTTATCTTTTATTTATCCGGAAAACAAAATATCATCTTTAAATACGTTGACAATCTTGAAAAAATCATGGATTAAGAGAAAGGAAAAGGTACGATGTTCTTAGCATGGATGGAGGCTAACAAAGAATTTGAAGCAGGTTAAACTTTAACGTATGTTGAGTTTTCAAATTAATTTGTTTATAATATAGAAGAAAGGCAGGGAATGATATCCACACAAGAGAGAATATTTTATCGGGTGATTAAACTATATTTCACCGGCTACATGTGATATCTATTATATAAGAATTTTGTAATTATTCAAAAAAGTTGCACAATATATGAGTCTATTAGGATAGTTAATGGAATTACATATCCTACCTTTCAAGATGTTTTCTATTTTATGGGACTTTTGCTTGACAATAAAAAATTCATTGCAGCTATTAATAATAGAAATGATTTTTAGTTAAGTATACACAAAAATCAACTAATAGAAATAATAATAAAAGATAAGAAAAGAACAAAAGAGTTGACATTTGATTTGTAGCCAAATGGATTATCAATTTCTATCTATTTGTCTTCTACTTTCTATTTTTGATAATTAACAACCTAAACTTGGTGGTAAGTATCTTTTATCTCTCAATATTCGACAAAAACAAACAAAATTTGTTTTGGATTAGTATAATGGATAAAGCATTTGATCAAATTTACTAAATTTACTATAAAATATACAATTTTTTTGTCATTTTAAGATTTACAAGAAAGCGAAAAAAAAAATAGACTAGATGTGTTGTGTAAATACAGAAAACGGATATGTACAAGTTGGTAAATGGGTTGGTTGCACTTAATTTAACCCAAAAATCTTAACACATAGACAACTCAACATAGTTAGAACTTCTAATAATTTTCATTTTGATAGTGTGATATATACCCGAGTTTAATTAACAACATCTTTTCTATCGTTCTATATCATAATTTTTTTTGAATCCTTTACCAGATTTTTATTGATAGTCTAATAAATTGAATTGTTAAAATGGCTACGCCGCATCACCGACATGAACCTGAAAGAAGTCATGTAACTTTGGGTTCTTCCAGTCCAACACACCAATTAGACATTTTTCATGCCCTTGTTCAAAGTACTTTACAAGCTTGGATATTATTTGCAACTGTAGATGAAGATTTTGACGAAAGAAGAGGTCAACAACTTAGAGATTCAATGAAATTGCCTCCATTAGTAACTTATGAAAGCCAAGATATGCAAAAAAGTTGTAGTGATTGTGCCATTTGCATGGAAAGTTTTCAAGATGGGCAAAGTTGTCAAGTTTTTCCTGAATGCAAACACATGTTTCATTCAGATTGCATGGATCGTTGGTTACAAAAGAAATCAACATGTCCGATCTGTCGGAGTTGTATATTATTAGATTAACACTTGTATACTCGTGAAATCTAATAAGAGAATTGTATATATAAATAACCTTGTGAAGAATATTTTTCAATATACCAATAAAAAATTACCATTCTATTTTTCTTAGCTTGTTCGGTAGCAATTTTAAGGGAAATGAAAAAGGTACAATGAGGAGTGCAGCAAATCCAAATGATAAAAAGAAGAATAAGATGTGTAATTATGCTAGAAATTCATCAAATAATTCCCTATTGGTACCGTACCTAATATGTTAGATTCTAAAGAAGAAATATAATAGATAGTTATAGGTATTAGTTTAAAAGACTCCTTGCTTACTTGAATTGGTGCACAAAAAGGAAAAAATAAAAAAAATCGATTAAGTATTCTTCGCTACTTGAAACATATGAGTCCAAAAAATGATACATTTTTAAAGGAAAGAAACTTAGTGTCCAGAAAAATTTAAGCAGCAGTAAAACATACCTACATCTTTGGGTGAATGCATAATTCACTGTTGACCAAGATTGATACATAGGCTAATAAGAGGAGATTGGATCTTTTCAATTTTTTTATTTAAAAGGATAAAGTATAATCTCTCATTATTAATTTTAATAGAAAAAAACATAAGAGAATGTATTTAAGAGTGTATTTGGATGGCCTAGAATCAGAATTATTTGAGAATTGAATTTGTTTCTTGTTTTAGCTAGAATATAAAAAATACATGAATTTAAAGTCTATTGAGAATTTTAATTCTCATTTCCAAATAAAAAATAGTTCTAATACGCAAATCTATTCCCAAAAAATTTGATGGAAAATAGGCCCCCTGAGCATTTTTTATTTGATGGAAAATAGGCTTAAAAAATTGTTTCGTATAATTCAATAATATGATTTTGTTGAAAAGTTTTTGGGTAAATGAATTAGAATGACTGGGGATTAAGAAGAAATGGGTTTGACTATAAAGAATAGTTGGAAGGCAAGGTTTGTAAACTTGATTTAGTGGGGAAATTAAAAGAATACTATACCATTATCTATAAACAAAAAAATTAGAATGTGCAATTTTACGAGCCAATAAATTATAGTTCAAATGGCATAACCTTTTCATACTCATCTAAGAGATTGCGGGTTTGAGTATCTCTATCTTTTGGTAAAAAAAAAAAAAAAACCAGCATGAATTGCAAAAGCTATACATTCTTTATCAAATATATTTTTAGAAAACAATATACATTTCTTGACAACATACTTTATTGAGTTTATTCAATCCATATGATACGTCAGGTTCACAAGCAAACTTCAAATATGATTCATAGATTTCTCTTAAGGAATTTTACAAGCTCACATATATTAAACTTGATAAAAATATTTATCACAAATCATACAAATTAAACAAGAAGCATCCACCACGAACATTTTAGGTATCATAGTAATTTATTCTAGCTTTTCAATCGATTAGGTTTGTGAAATCTAGTACACAAATATTCACATGTTATCTAATAATAATACTTACAATTGACTCTACAAACATTGTCAAATAATCAAATAAAAATGTGAATAATAAATAATTTTTTCAAACTGCTAACACTTACATGATTTATAATAGGTTACACCAATGAACAAAAAAGTTTATATACATATGCTATATAAGATAATAGTAATAATATTCAAAAAATAAGAAATACATGAACTATACAACCATAATAGCTCAATGCAAATTTGTAGGCAGCAGCAGCATCACGAATCAGACACAAAATTGAGTTTGTCCAAAATCGTAGAGAGAAAGAGAAAGTTGAAAATTTTTAACTAATTACAAAAAGTTACCATTATCAAAGCTATTAAATGTTGAGTATATTAAGTGAGGATTAATAAGAAATAAACCAAAACGATAAATCTAAAAGTTTTTTTTTATCTCTCTTTATATAGTGTTTCACTTTAAGTAACTATTTTTTATGGATAGTATTCAAATGACAAACAAAATAATAAAAAGATTTCCATTAGATTATAAAAATTAATCTCATCCTTATAATACAATGGTATTATTTCAAAACATGTAAAATAAAATAATAAAGTACATTTTAATTAATGTGTACAGTAAAATAAATGTGAAACTTATATAGTAATAGTCAAATATAGATAGCAATGGTTATCTTCTGTTTTAAGTTACTATATTAAATTATAACTTACATTTATAATTATTAGTTAAATAACTTACAATTATGTATTATTTTAGTTTAAAATAATATATTTTGATATTGTTTTTTTAGGATTACTGACATCGAATTTTGATAATTGAAAAAAAATTAAACATTTTATGTCTTACTTCTTTTAACAAAACTTCAACCACTCATAAAAGTTAACAGAATAGATGGTTATATGAAAAAACGAGAAAGGAGGACAATATAATATAATAATGACAATGAGATAATGACAGGTATGTGTATAGACTATACATAGAATAATAGTAAGAGAAAGAATAGTGTTTTATATAGTAAAATAATATAATAAAAATATAAATTAATCATTTTTAAAAAAATAACGAAATTAAAGAAAATTTAAAAAACTAAATATAAAATTGAAAAAATAAAATATTTTTTATCAATTAAAATTATACATAAAAATAGAGTGTGTTTTGAATATAAATTTTTATCTCGGTTTTAAATTAAATACTATTAAAAATAAAAAATTAAACTTAATAATAATTATAAATAATTAAATTTGTAAATAATGTTTCTAAATATTATTATCATTATTTTTTGAACTATATTATTTTTGATAATATATATACTTTTTTATTATGTGCTTTTATAATTTAACATTTTAAAAAAATTTTTTATAGTCATTTTAATTTTAATAAAATATAATATAAATAAAATTACGTTAATATTAAAACAAAAAATACTTATTTAATAAATTTAAAAATAAACGATATATTAACAAAAAATAAAATTAATTTCTTAAAAATAATAAAAAAGCGGCTGAACATGTTCTGTTAAGCCGCTTGTATATATAATGCCGATGGTATATATATATATATATATATATATATATATATATATATATATATATATATATATATATGTGTGTATTATTACTTCCTATTATTAATAGAAATAACATTTTGATTACAGGAGCCAACGAAATATGTTCAATCTTCAATTCGAGTTAGATACGATCGATATTTTACGTCGTAATTATCATGATATCATCAATGTTCTGAAAATCGGACTGGACTAACCGGTTAAACCGGTTTAATCGGAAACTGGCATAAAAAATGATCCAATCCTCCTATTAAAACCTACTAAAACCGTTGATGATAAAACCGTTAGAAAATTGCTGAACCGGCCAGTAACCGGTCAGTTGGATCGGACCGAAAATCGACCGGTTCGTATAAAACGCCGTCGTTTCGATTTTGTTAAGGGAAAAAAAAAGAAAACCCCCCACCCCACGCGAGTTACTCCCCTCACCCCACCAAAACACACCCTCCTTTGAAAGACAACACAGAACACACAGCAAGAGCAAGCCCTAGCTCCTTCTCAACCCAAAAATCCAGCTTCTTGGACGGAACCGCCGCCGCCGTTCGTCTGTGTCGGCGTCTCCGCAGCCTCTTCCTTCTCCTTCTCCACGGCGTCTTCCCTTTCTAGCTCGACACGTCTTTCATTCACAGGTGAAATCGCTACTCGAGGCCTTTAGCTGGTGCGCCGTGGTGACGCTGTCGTCCCGCCGTCGTCTTCCTGCTGTCAGTGGAAGGTTAGTAAAACTGTGATTTACTGATTTGAGGTTAGTGAAAAGTTGAGTCTGTTACTCTATTTCAAGAATTTGAGGTTGAATTTGTAATTTGTAATTTCTTGGGTCTTTTGTAATGCTGTTGATTTGAGTTTGGAATTTGTGATTACTGACTAGTGACTTGGTAAGCTGCTGTTTTGTTATGGCACTGAGTGTTTTGAATTTGAAATTTGTGATAAATGATTTGTGATTTGTGATTAGTGATTTTGTTATGCTGCTGTTTTGATGGCTCTATTTTGTAATTGTTAGTTGCTGATGGCTTTAAAATTTTTGTTCAAATTTACTGATAGCTTTATTTTGTAATTACTAGTTGCTGATGACTCTGAAATATGAGGGGTTGTAACTTTAGTTAAATCAACACTAATTTAATGGCCACTTTAATTTCTTAAGAAAATCCTTCTCTCATTCACTTTTTAGATTTTGTTCTATGTCTAAATCTGGAGAATTTGTAAATTTTTGTGCCTTGCAAATGAATGAATGATGATGCAGGTAACATGAAAGAAAAATTTTGCCGGATGTAGGTGAAGATATAGATGAGATGTATAATGAATTGTTTAAAAATTATGGAAAAGTGGTATTAAGAGGAAAGATCAAAATCCTGCTACTGCAGAGGTTGATGATGATGCCGAAAGCCTATCGTGTAAGCCTCAAAAGCAGTATATTAAACTTGCAACTTCATTTTTATATGCAATCTATCACTTTTAGTGGCGTGTGTCTTATATCAGGTTTCTTCTTGTATTTTGATAAAGATCATATGAAAATCAAATCAAATGCTGGTTGTTGCTGAATGAGTAAGGTAGCTACTTGTCAATGCCATATATAAATAAACTGATGAATGATGATGATGGTAGTGGAAGGAGAGTCAAAGTGTATAGGTAGTTGGTGATATGTTATGCTTTCTTATTCAATGACTACTTGTTATATTGATACCTCAACTTGAAAACAATACTAGATACCGTTTTTTGTTTGCTCAGCCAGAAGAATCTATTGCTAAGAGAGCTCTCTTACAACAGATGAACGCAACGTTGCCTAAGATTAAATCGAAAAGGTCATCTTGCAAGGTTCAGGTTCATGTTCAGTTAGCATAATACCACAGAATGATCAACATTTTCTAACTGAACTAGCTCAACATTCTATTGAAATTGATAATCCTTTGTCTCCTGACATTTCTAAATTAGAATCTGAGGTGTTAAGTGATTATGTTAACCCTCAGTCAAAATTTAATATTTAGATTTTTTTTTACTATTTAACCTTTGAGTTTGTATTTGGATAAGATCATATAAATTTGGTTGATGATTTTTTGTGTAGTGTTTTAAATTTGTAAGATATTTTAGGATGTTTATTTATAATTTATTTATTATTTTATTCTAAAACGATTTTTCTGATTGAACCACTGACTAGTGTTAAACCCGTGCATTGCACGGGTTTATATTTAAATTTGATAAGTTAAATTAAAAATAATATTTTATAACCATATATTTTTTAAATTTAATATAATACTATCCGAGGTGATTTTTTCAAAAAATTTAAATACTTAGACGTCTTTAAACGGTGCCTTTGAATCTAAAAAATTTTAACTAAGCTTAATGTTAGTTAAGATACATTTGTTACTTATTAATAATATGAATAAAAATATTAATAATAAAATAAATTAAAATAATAATTTAAAAAGATGAGATTATCAAAATTTTTATATTTATAAAAATAAATAGATAATTACCCATCATAAATCTTTAACTCGATAACAATATACTTGGTAGATTTGCCATCCTTTTCAAGAGTTCTTTCATTCCCAATTCCAGCAAAATATCCAACAACATCTAAAATGATTTAAAATAAAAAAATTGTTGTAAATAAATTTGTTAAAAAAAACACAGAATAAATTATCAATAAAATAAAACAACTTATACATAAATTAATTTTTTTCTAAAATAATAAACTTACCAACTAAATAGGTGCAATCATACCCAGGAGCATTGAGAGTGTCAAAACTCACAAACTTAAATCAATATCGTGGGATCGACGATTCTGGAAGTCTGTGCACATCAGTACGTTAATTTAAATTAATCACATACTCATGATGTGTAGTCTTGAAGTAACCGTTGTTGAGTCCAACACCAAAATATCTTATTTGGTAAGATATTCCTTCCTCCAGCAAATTCACGAATCGAGACACAAAAGCCCTCTTAACTGAGGCGTGTATTTTTTCTCCCTAGAATTAATGAACAAAAATAAAAAAATGATTAGATGGGAATAAACAAATAAATTTAAAATATAAAATAGATAAATATTAGTAGAAAACTTACGTCATCATCGAGCCAAACCATCTCAATTGAGTATGGCAATGGAGAATTTTCGTAACTTGGTAGTGTCCATAATCGTATCACTCGTATACATACACACAAATTGTTGATTGTAGGATTGATGTCAACAATTTTGTGAATACCAGCCATTAGAATAAGTAGAGAGATTTTGGATATATGAAAAAAAAGGATTGATATACTTTAAATTGTGGTGCTTTACATCTCTCATAACTTATATTTTTATAGTTGCATCATAACTAAATTTTCTTAAATTTGGTTGACTTTAATTTAAAATTTAAAAAATAACAAATTAAGTACTTAAAATTTGAAAATAACAACCTAAACAAACAATAATTTAAAAATTCTAAACTAACATGAATCAACCGAAGTATAATTAACACGTAATTTTTTTTTAAAACTCTAAATTTTTTAAAAGAATTTATGTAGCTGCAATTTAAAAAAAATCAACAAAATATTTTTTAAAAAATAGTGTTAAAATATAAAAAAGAACAATTTAAGTAAAATAATTTAAAATGTAAAAAATAACAATCTAAGTACAACAATATAAAATTTAAAAAATAACAACTTAAATAAAATAATTTAAAATTTGAAAAATAACAACTTAAGTAAAACAACTCAGATAAATAAAACAATTTAAAATTTAAAAAATAACAACTTAAGTAAAACAATCCAAACTTAAAATTTGAAAATAACAATCTAGGCAAAAAATAATTTATAATTTATAATTTATAAATATAATTCTAAAAATTTCTAGACACGACACGTAAGCAAATAAGCTCCCAGACTCAACGTATGAGCGCCACGTCAGCATATAGGCTCCCCATTTGTATTACTATAAAGATTAGACCAATTAAATCAATAAACCAATAAATCAATAACTAAAACGGTTTGACTAATCCGGTTTTTAAAAACCTTGATTATCATAGATCTATAGTACTTTTTAATTTTGACCTAGACCCAGATAATGATATTAATAGACCAAATTATTGTGTCTAAGCTAATGTAAATTAATTAATTTGGTGATTTTACTTTATCCTAGCTAGAACTATGATACACCAGCTAGCGGCTCGGTTGTTATTTAAAAAAAATTAAATATAGGTTTACCAAATAATTAAGGAAAGAGAATGAAATCTGGAGCAAATGTGTGAAAGAAAGGTTAAAATTTACGCATGCTTATTATTATGGAAAAAGTTTGGTAACCAAATTTTTTTTTTATAATTAATCAAATTTTTTTATAATATACTTTATTTACATTATTCAATAATAATTTTATTTTTTATCATATTCTTTTATCATTTCATTTATTATATTTTTATTAATTTTATTTATTAATAATATTAATTATAATATTAAATATTTTTGTAATTAATACTTAATATTTTTTTTTATAATTTAATTTTTATATTTAAGAATATAATAAAGACTAATAATAATAATAAATAATGGTAATGATAATATCAATTATATTCAATAATTATAATTAATTTTTATTCCGCTTCTTGACCTAATAGAGATATGATAATATCAATTATATTCAATAATTGTAATTGATTCTTATCATAAATGCTTTCGTTCTTTATTATTATTATCATTACCATTCTTTATTATTAATCATTTTCTATTCCCTTTTATCATGACTTAATAGAGATATGAAACATAAAAACTACCTTCTAATATATACCTTCCATTAATTCAATTATGTTCATTAAAAAATCATAAGAATAATACCATTGCAAGCACATAGTGTATAAGTCAAGAAATTTTACAAGAAGTCATTTTTATCATTGCAAATATTATGACATTTGAATTCGACCTTAATATGGTATCTATAGTAGAAGGTGTTGAAGAATTTGAACAACAGATATACTAACCCGACAAGATTGTTATCAGTCAACCAATTTTTGAGAATATGAAAAATCACACTAATTTTGATGAGGCATGGTAATAAACTGATTTAATTTTTTTTGTGTGTTTTTATGTGCATTTATAATTATATTGTACTAACTAAATTCATACACATAACATTCATACGTTCATATACATAACATCCATAATTACATACAACTAACATCTAAAACTTAAATTCATGTTTATGAGATATTACATCTATACACATATCATTTTTTTAGTTATTGCATAAGTAACTATAAAGTTAACACAGATGTTTAAACTTTTATCATAATTGAATTTAAAAAATATCAAATTCTTAAATTAATTTTTTTAATTGATAAATTTACCCATAACATTCATAAATTAAATTCATACACATAACATCTATAATTTCATATTAATGGCATCTATAATTTTGTACTCATAATATTCATCCCTATTCATAATTTCATACATATGATGTTTATAATTAATAAATTTTTATAATTAATATTATCAAATTTTAAACTATACGTCTTATTGTATTTTTTAAATTATCTCACATGTGTATTAATAGGTCATGATTTTAATTATTTTAATATTTTTATTTAATATTCATATGTATACTTATTTATTGATTTTAATATGACATGTTAATAATTATTTTTAAAAATTTATTTTTTAATTTGTGTTTATATTTTATTTTTTATTTTTTAATAGTCTATATGTAAAGTATAAGTTGTATAGTAGAAGTTGTTAAAAATTTTTAATTTAACTTCTATAATTTTTGCAGAGAATTATTGCATTTTAATGGATAATAATGTGATTGAAAAATGTTAGAGATTTGATTTGGGAGAAACTGCAATTAATTTTGAAAAAAATATTAATAACTCCAAGCATACACCAAAATGGTAGGTGATAAGAAGAATAGTCTATATGTCACTTCCTTATCAAGAGAATAAAAATTTTTACGCGATATGTCTTTATTGTAATTATTTTTTGGTTACCTATCATCATCCATTATTATAACTAGTTCCACTACAAGAAATATCCTGGGAAATGACCATTAATGTGAACTATGTCGTAATAAATTATTTTCTTAAAATTTTGAGTGATTGCACATTTAATTAATTAAATTTTTTTAAAAAATAATATTAAAATTTTTATGACTTAAAGATATAGATATAGAGTAGTTTTTTTATTCTTTAGTGATATCAAAAGAAAGAATTTTAACATTAGACAAATAAAAAAAATTATGCAAAAAAAATCATAAAAATTTCAAAAAATTATATAAAAAAATGTTAGAGATATAATTATTTATGTGTCTTCTCCTGTCAACTGAAATTTGTAGAAAAAGTTATATCATGACAATTGGGATATATATATATATATATATATATATATATATATTTGATACATTTTGTAAATAAATTTATTTCTATCATACTAAAATTCTAATTTTACTTAGAAAAATATAAATATAACGAAGATCAAATTTTAAATTTTTTTAGATATAAAATTCCTAATGCCGTTTAAATTTTAAGTTATTAAGTAAGATTTTTGCTTTTACTTTTGGTGTCTAGTTATTATTTATTAAGTAAAATATATAAATAATTATATATATATATATATATCTATATATATCTAATAATAACATATTCCTTTGTTCACTGTTATTTAATTAATTTGCTAGCTAGCTTTCAGCATAGGGAAGAGGAGGAAGTGCACTATGTATACCAAGATGGAAATGACTTACAATAATAAATTCAACTTTGGTATATTCAATTAAAAAGTTTAATAGTATAGAGATTTAATTTAATAAAAGTATTAGTATAGAATAAGTACTAATATTTATATTACAAATTTATAATTTAATTTTCATCCGTTGTTAGTGTTAAAAAAAATACACAAACAACTCATTGTGAATTGCCACATAAGGAAAATAACTAATTTTTAAGTGGAGTCATGCAAAATGAATTGAGACAGTTTGGAAATAATGTACAAAGCAAAAAAACCCGTATGTTTTGACACATTTTAGATGGATCCAATGGTGTAATGCTCAATTAACGGATTAACCAGTACCACAATTTTGATATACTGCCTTGGTAAACCAAATTTTAACTTGCGGTTTGCATTAGTAGAAGACTAGGCCAAGCTAGTTAAGGCATGGCCAATGGTTCATCCAAGCATCAAATCATGAAACTTTGATAAGTTTAGGTTGTAATATAAGTTGTAAACTTGGCTAAGTGCTTATGCAAGCTAAACAAGGATCTTTGTCAAAACATATTACAATTTTCTTTTTTTTTTATATGTTTCGGTGCTTTTTTTTTATTTGGTTTAAAAGATCTTTCCGTTGACATTTTTCTATGTAAAGAAGTGAGAGTTGAATAAATAAATAAATAAAAGTTAATTAAACTTAAACGTGATGAAGTAATGGCGATAAAGAATATTAGTCTTTAAATAGTGTTGACAAAACACGTTATCTATATGAAGCATTTCTCTAATAAAAATGGTGGAATGTGAGCATATTAAGATCATATGACAGTTAAGTTAGCATATGTGAATTTTTCGGTAGAGCAAAACCTTTCAGTTGCAGGGTACCAAAGAAACCATCCATACGGTAACGTTTTTGGCAAGGTGCTAGACAACTATACAAAATTTGTCTAAATCGAGTTAAAAACTGAAATGGTAGGATAAGGACACATGCATGCATTGCTTTTAAAGAGACTGAGGATAAAATAGTACTTACAATGTGTGAAGCTAATTAACATTTTTTAGGTAACATATCAATAAATTTATATTAGTTAACATATATAATTTCTTATAATCATTTTTTATAATCATTTTTTCATTTAATTTTTTTAATTGAATATGTGAGTCAGTGAGTGTACAGAGGTGATAACTTTAAAACCATTGGCCATTTACCAAAACTTCATGTTAAATTCGATAGCTGTAATACAATGAGAATAACAGCCAAATGGTAAAGATCAGAATCCGATTTTGGAAAAAAATTGAGTACTCTACACATTTGAATTCTGAATACATAATTAGTATAAGCTTGTTTGGATAAACAATTTAAATAAGTTTTTTTTAAAGAAAAGAGTTTAAAGAATAGAATTTTTTATTAATAATAATTTATAAATAAATTATTTTATATTTAGATTTTTAACTATAAAAGTACTTATGTTTGGATATATCATGTATAGGATACGATAACATACACTAGTTACTCTTAATAATAATAAGTATGTCTGGGATAAATTTTATTTGTATTCCTAACATTTAAATCGTTCTATTTGTATCCTTAACGTTTATAAAAGTGATTCAATGTTATCCTACTATTAATTATCCTAACAAATCAGATTATATTTTTCAATTATTTTCACTTGGATGTATTCATTCTCAATTAAGTCTTACTTGAATGTGTTCGATTTTAATATTATACCCACTATTTGTGTTTAAATTCAATTATGTCCCTAGAAAAGTAAATTATGTAAATGTTGTAAGAATTAGTTTCAACTTTTGATGAATTATTTTTCGGAGTGGATCATCGATTCTATCCCAAATATTTGTATTCTAACTTCAAGAAGAGATTTTTAAAACTCAAACTAAAGCGTTCAAGATGTGTAATTGACGGCAGGATAACATTGAATTACTTTTACAAACGTTAGGAATACAAATAGGACGATTTAAACGTTAGGAATACAAATAAAATTTACCCTAAATATTGGGGACAAAAACGATATTTTACTTTAATAAGTTTCCATCAAATTCTTAATTAGAATATAGTTGATTAATTTACTTTTTTATAATATTTTTTTTGAAAAATAATAATGAGAATAGACGGACAATTTGAGATCAAAACTATTTTTTCTCCCTCTCTGTCTCTCGATCTCTTCTTAATAACTAACCACACTATTCTTAATTTTAATTTTGTTTAAATAAAATTTTAGATTTAAATTTTCACTAAAATTTAAAAAAATATGAATTGATATTTGATGGGTACTAAAAATTTAACTAAAATATAAAAATATTAAAAAATATTTCTATATAATTAAATTTAATTAAAATTGTTCATCTAATCCAATCCAAAAAAAAAAAAAATTTAAACCATACCATAACAATTTAGATTGGACTCTATCCCATTCTAACAAATTGCAGTTGGATCATAGAGTTAAATCTTAAAATTTGATCTTATTCAAGTCAAACAATAAAGACTGATTAACTCTAGAACCTCATACATATTAACAGAATATCTTAGCTCATATATTTTCCTATATTTAATTCATTACAAAATTTATTTTATTTATGTATTATTATTATTATTATTATTATTATTGTTTTTTTTTTTTACCAAAAGATAGGAGACTCGAACCCGCAACCTCTTAATTGAGTATGAAAAGACTATGTCATTTGAGCTATTACTCATTGGCATTATTATTGTTTATTTATTATTAACTTAAATTACTTTAATATCAAATTTTATATTTTTTTGAAACTTAACGAACCTATACAATTCAAACAACGAAAGATTGGATTAGATTTTATAATAAAATCAAATGGATTAAATCCAAATCAAGCCAAAACTTAATTTTTAATTTGACCGCTGACCTCGAAGACCAAAATACAATGAAGTTTATATAACACGCAAAGATTGGGGCGCTACAAAAAGATTTTCGATCACAGTCAGTAACGAAAGCATTGAAAGCAGGTTGACTAGTTATTTATTTAAGGTCATTTATGGAGCTTGTTTTTCACAAATTATACTCCTCAGATTATGATAGCAGAATCCTCCATTAAAACCATGTCAAGCTTTCAATTTTTTTTGTTCAACAATCCCACCATGGATCACAGGTCAGAAGCACCACCATCTTCCCCTCCATTGAGTGTCTACCTAGCTGCTCTTAGCATTGCATCGCTAATTTTCTTGTGCATTTATGGTTCTTCTTCTACCGTCATTTATGTGGTCATATTCGTCACGATTTGCATCGCGATTTGCGTCGTCAGCGTGTTTGTTTCAAGATTCATCCATGACAGAAAACTGCAAGCAAATGTTGTGCGGTTTGGTAACGTATCAATTGCATCAATTAGTAGCAGTGATTGTGCAATCTGTATAGAGAATTTTCAGAACGGAGAGGAATGCTTAGTTTTCCCAAATTGTGGCCATCTCTTTCATTTGAATTGTATCAACCATTGGATACAGGGCAATCCCACATGCCCAATTTGCCGTCATCGTATTCCATTACCAACCACCGTTATCACCGCCCAAACTATACAAGCATAGAAATTCTTAGTTGAGAAAAAAATAAATAGATTTTTAACTTTTTAATCTAGGAACATTTAAGTTCTTAACTTTCTCAAAATTTTGATATACCGATTTCTCATGTTTATTTGGATCAGTCAGACTTAATGGATAAATCAAAAGTAATTTTCATTATACTGATCAAGTCACTTCAAATACACACTTGAGAAAATTTTTAAAATATAACAAGTTAGACTAAAAAATTTAAATATATTTTTAAAATTTTAAAATTTTAAATATTTATCGATCAAAAATTAAGAATTAATTTATCCTTTTCTCTTCTTAGTTAATCTATATTCTTTTTCTTGGTCTGAGGTGATGAAATTAGAGTAATCAATCTGCTTTCAATGACACATCCCTATTTTGGAACAAAAGTAGTTGGCCACAAGATATGTTTCTGTCATCAATTCACAATTTCAGAAGAAACAAATCTTCTTTAATTTTCTTGTTCATTAGTTATTTTATTTTTATTTATTTGTTGTTACTTATTTCTCGTATTTCATTTTGACCGAAAATAAGGAAAAAGTTTAAAACTTAATTACAGATTGAAATCTTTATAGTAATACAAATGAGGAGCTCATTTGCTGACGTGACACTCATACGTTGAGTCTGACAGTTTATTTGCTTATGTGTCATCACTAGAAATTTTTAGATTTATATTTATAAATTATAAATTATTATTTGCTCAGGTTGTTATTTTCAAATTTTAAGTTTGGGTTATTTTACTTAGGTTGTTGTTTTTTAAATTTTAAATTGTTTTATTTGTTTGAATTATTTTACTTAGGTTGTTATTTTTTAAATTTTAAATTATTTTATTTAGGTTGTTATTATTTAAATTTTATTTAGATTGTTCTTTTTTATATTTTAACACTATTTTTTAAAAATCTGTTAATTCTTTTTAGCATAATTTTTTAAAATTTTGTTGATTTTTTTTAAATTGCAGCTACATAAATTCTTTTAAAAAAATTTAGAGTTTTAAAAAAATTTACGTTAATTATTCTTCGGTTGTTACATACTAATATTACAATAAATAAATATTTACGTTAGTTTAGAATTTTTAAATTATTATTTATTTAAGTTGTTATTTTTAAATTTTAAATTTAGGTTGTTTTACTTAATTTGTTATTTTTTAAATTTTAAATTAAAGTCAACCAAATTTTAAAAAATTTAGTTATGATGCAACTATAAAAGGATAAGTTACGAGAGATGTAAAGCACCACAATTTAAAGTACATCAATCCCTTTCTTTACATATATCCAAAATCTCCCTACTTATTCCAATGACTGATATTCACAAAATTGCTGACATCAATTCTACAATCGACAATTTATGTGTACGTATACGAGTGATATGGTTATGGACACTATCAAGTTACGGAAATTCTCTATTGCCATACTCAATTGAGATGGTTTGACTCGATGAAGACGAGAGTTTTCTACTAATATCCTTTTATCCATGACTCCAAGGTTATTTATTTATTTATTTAAATTAAAGTCTATGTACATTTGATTAGATATTAAATAAGTCTATATTTAACTTTTTCTTATGTTATTTTCTTTTTTAAGCAGGTATCGAATAAAGTTTGGTGTCACTGATGATTCTGACTGGGCATGTTATGTAGTCTTTGACAAGGAGGCAAAACAAGTTTTGGAAGAGAGCTGTGTAGAGATACTTGATCCACTCCTATTGGTAAGATCTAACCAATATTTATTTCTAAAAGCATTAGTGAAGATATTTTTATTGGTACTTTTTATATTATTTAACGTGGTTTTTTTGTACAGAATTTGTTGCTTGAATTCTCCATTGAAGTTGTGGCCAATGATGAATCTGAATTATTGGAAAGTGCTATTACACCAACTAAGTGACTATCTTCGGAGTCGGAAGATTCGAAGGTGGAAGGAGATACCTCAACTTGCAAGAAGATCAAGATTGAGAAAGAAACTTGAGAATTTGGATGCACATGTTTTGGAATCTCTTTTAGAGTCTATCTAATAGAATAATGCCAAACATATGTTTGTTTTGGTGGAAGCATTGTCTTTTCTTGAGTTGTTATTTTTCTTTTGGTTCTTTTTGATTTTTATGTTTGGAATTTAGAATTTTTTTAAATATAAATTGAAGTTATTTGGTTATTACTTGTGGTTTTATTTTTAATTTGATTCTCACCGTTGATATTCTGATAATTTTTAATTTAATATTTGATGTCATAAAGTTATAAATTTCTTCTTTGAATTATTGTTGATACAATTAAGTTAGTTATTAATTTTTAATGTATACTTATTTAAAAAAAAATCTAATTATAATTTTTAATTAAAGTATTATGTTTATAATTTTAAATTTAAATTCAAATATACTTTTTTTAATTTTTACCTAAACAATTGAGTTTAAGAATATTTTTTAAAAATTTATATAATTTATAAGTTACTATGCTAATTACAAAAGATTATAATAAAATAAATAGAATTATCAGTCTTATTAAGATGTGAAATTATTTATACTATTTAAAAAAAATGTAATACTGTTTAAATTTTAGAAAAAGTATAATAAAATTAATACTGTTTATGATGAAATTAAAAAAAATTATTTTTAAATTAACAAATTTCTATATTCCTAATGGACAACGGACGTTTGGTTAGAAAATTTTATTTAAAAATTTAAAATTTATACTAGCTAATTAGAAAATTCTATTTTAAAAATTTTAAATTTGAATTTCTAATACTAATTTCTAATTAAGTAAGTTTTTAACCATTTCAATTTTTAAATTTAAATTTTTTTACTTGCCACATTTATAAATTTTTAATATTATCTTTTTAGATTGTCTCTTCACAGTAGAAATACTTTCATCTTTTTCTCTCTTTTTAAGTATTTTTTCTAAATTTACGTAATTTATAAGGTTATTAATTTTTAGATTGTATTTAATTTTATTTATTTTTATCGATAAATAATAGGATTGATACTATTTATGACGAAACTAATAAAAATTATTTTTAAATTAACAAATTCTTATATTCTTAATGAATAACAAACGTTTAATTAAAAAAGTTTATTTAAAAATTTTAAATTTGTACTAGCTAATTAAAAAATTCTATTTAAAAATTTGAAATTTAAAACTCTAATACTAATTCTTAATTAAGTGGCTTCTTAGCCGTTTTGATTTTTAAATTTAAATTTTTTTATTTGTCACATTTATAATTTTTTTTCTATTTACTTCGTTTACATTGTTATTTTTTAGATTATAACAATAGAGGTACTTTTATCTTTTTCTCTCTTTTTACTTATAAGTTGTTCATTTTCAATCTCTTTAACTATAAGTTGAATTTATTGATCGTGAGATTAAACTTATATTTATTTGAAAAAAGATACTTTTGTAAAAAAATATATATTATTTTCTGTAAAATATGTTTACGTAACTAAATAAATGAGAATAAAAAAGAAATTAAAGCAGTCATTGAAAATAAAATCTGTGCGATTTTACATAAACATAAGAAGACACGAATTTCATATTCTATTTGGTAAGTTAGACATGAGAAAAAATTGTAAAAAAATCAGTGTCTCAAGTTAAAAATTAGTATTTCAGCATTTTAGAGAGACACAAAATACATGTTTTTAATGGGTGTTTGTGTACGACTATGTCTTTCATCATTTTTGTCTCAGTAAACAAACACCATACATGTACTCCTGTGTACTCCTGTGTCTATGTTTTGATGGACATGTATACCAAAAACAGAGGCTGTCATATGTGTACTACTTTATTTTTTTTTAATAATATAAAAAATTTGATAATAAAAATGTATTATGTATAATGTATATATATTTTTAATTGGTTAAAAAATTTATTTATTTGATATTTTTAGGTATATATTGAAAGATGCAAGAAGTCCAAAGAGAAGTAAGACTATATTGAAGAGAAAATTGATATTAAAAGACAAAGAAAATACAAAGCAAAGCACAATTCAAGGTAGATTCTATATAAAAAATAAATTAATTATTTTATCATTTTTGTTTTTAGGTTTAAATAATATATTTTTTATTTGGTATTTTTAAGTATGTCAGTTCTATATATTTAGTTTTTATTGGGTATACAAAATAACTAACATGTCATGAGTATTTTGGCCGAATGAAAGCCCATAAAATACAATATTTTCTATATATTATTTAGCTATTGACAAGTAATAAATTATTAATTTACATTGTCTTCGTAATATGTTACTAAATTTGTTTATAAAAAAATTACAGGAAATTCGAGTGATAGTTCCAATGGTGTGCATTTTCAATCGGTGTTGTCGAACATTACAAATAGCATTAATACAAATTTATTTTTGGATGATTTTTTTTGAAACTTGCTTATGGGAATGTACATGCACTTTATGTATTTTGATTTTCCTACTATTTATTCAATTATAAACTTTAACAGAAAATATGTTCAAAACTAATATCTCGAGTTATCTTATTAAGTAATAACTCAACACCACATTGATCAAGGTCTCCAACTACTAATCTACACTCTATAGATGAAAAAAAAATGATGTTCCAATATTAGTGATATTAATAATTCGGGTATCACACATGAAGCATATGATAGTCCATGTCATCAAACAAGTCAACAACATCTTCAACAAACATCAAATAATATCTATCAGTTATTATGTTAAAACATTTTTATTACTTAAAGACCAAACATTTAACTTTTTAATTGGTCTATTAAAAACAATCATTGGTATATGCTAAATAATTATTATAGATTCATTGGAGTACACAAATCGAATTAGATTGCAAAGGGATGTAAGACTGAATAGGGAGACTATGCTACTTCAAAAGAGAGATGGTAAGATAAGCATGATAAATTGTAATTATCACAAAGCTAAAATTTTACTTCTTTTATCTTTAATACTATCTTTATAATATATATTCATAATTCAGCTGATTCAAACATTTAACATATATTCATTTTTATTTTTTTATAATATAAAGTACTTGATGTATTATCTCTAATGATTACAGAAGCAAGTACATTTAATTCAAATTTAGATACTAAAGAATTAGAAGAAGTGTGCATAGCTGAAAAAAAAGACACCTAATACAAAGAGAAACATTTTTGAAGGAATTGACTACAAATCTTTCAAAAAATTTTCAAGAAGTTGAGGATATTATTGAAAATACGACTATTTTAGATGATTCTGTGTAAATTTAATACCCAGCCATATTCGATGTTACTGAGAATACAGGTAATTTAAGAAGTAGCAATATTAGCACTTTATTATTTACTATTGTTATGCTTTTTATAAACAAAAAATTATCGTTTAGTGGTCAAGTTTTAAAATTCAAACTAAGATATGGTTATATATTATAATTTTTGTATTTGAACATTGATTTATTGTAAAACTTAAATCTTGAGGTTGGCACAATGAAATTGTATTATATAATCTCATCTTTTTAATCCATAAATTGCATTCTTCGGTAATCTTTTATAAATATTATTTTTATACTTAACATGGTGAAAGAAAGGTATATTTTTATATAAAGTATTTGTTGCAAATATAAGTAAAACAATTTATTATCTTGGTGATTATTAGATGTGATAGATATTGGTGATCCAGAATTTTTTGTTGGTATTGCGACGCCATGACGTGGTATGAGGAGAGATCAGAGAAGTCCAAAACAGGATTCAATTTTGAGTTCTCAATATGTTGTATGCGAGGGAAGGTACAACTGCCGTTTTGAAGCACTTGATCGGACGCTCAGGAATCTTATGTCAGTTACCGATCAACATAAGACACATCAACCATTTGGTGGTAAGATTGTTGTTCTAGGAGGTGATTTCAGACAGATACTTTCGGTGATTCCGAAAGGAAGTAGACACGATATATTAGCATCCGCTATTAACTCATCCCATCTGTGATCATTTTGTAAGGTTCTGAAACTGCATACGAATATGAGGCTTCTAATGTCTTTTTCGGATCAAGATGAAGGTGAAATGAAGATATTTGCTAATTGGATACTTGATGTTGGAAATGGAAATATTGGCTCTGTTGTTGGTGATGAATCAGAAGTTGAAATTCCAGATGATCTATTGATTACAACTACTGATGATCCTCTCTCTCATTTGGTAGACTTTGCATATCCAAATTTGTTGCAAAACATGTCAGATTACAGGTATTTTCAGAGTAGAGCAATTCTTGCACCCACACTTAAGAGTGTCGAGAAGGTAAACGATTTTGTCTTGACAATCTTTCCAGGGATGGAAAAGGAGTATTTGAGCTCTGATACAACATGTCAAGCTGATGAGAATGAAGATGTAAAACAAGAGTGGTTCACACCAAAGTTTCTAAATGACATCAAATATTTGTGACTACTCAATCACAAGTTGACTTTGAAGTCAGGAGTCGCTGTAATGCTACTGCAAAACATAGACCAGACTTCAGGTTTATGCAACGGGACAAGATTAATAGTTAACAAACTTGGCAGCAACGTAATTGGAGCGACGGTAGTGACCGGTAGAAATATTGGAGATAAAGTGTACATTCCAAAAATGAACTTGATCCCTTCAGATTCAGGATTGCCATTTAAGTTCCAACGGAGACAATTTTCATTAACAGTATGCTTTGCAATGACCATTAACATGAGTCAGGGTCAATCATTATCACATGTACGGCTTTATTTGCCAAAATCAGTGTTAACACATGGACAACTTTATGTTGCTTTGTTAAGAGTTAAGAGTCGGAGTGGCCTCAGGGTTTTAATTCTAAACGAAGACGGCAATCCAAAGTCATCAACAACAAATGTCGTGTTCAAAAAGGTTTTTAATAATATTTAGGTAAGAATAATATTATTTTCATTTTAATAGCATGTTATGATTTTACACTTTTGTACAAATCTTTACTATAGATATAACTAATTTATCTATAACTCTTTTTTCAAATTTGAAATGAAATGTGTAACAAGGAGCACAACATCCAATGATTTTCTAATGAAGTTAGTAAGATACTAGGTTATCGATAAATTTTTATTATCTTTTTGATATAAAATTTAGGGTAAAATTAACATGCTATTATTACAGTTATATATGTTTTTATTTTTTTATCTCCCTCCTTATGGTTCAAGAATATTATAAACTTCGAACTCTTCTATTCATATTTTACTTTGAATAAAGATAAAACAACATATTTAACACGTTTATTATATAACGATGATGATAGTGTTATACTAAATTTAAAAAATATATGATTATAAAATATTATTTTTAATTTAATTCATCAAATTTAAATATAAACCCGTGCATCGCACGGGTTTAACACTAGTTAAAAACATTTCAGATGTAATTATAAGTTTTGTAAATCGATCTAACAAATTAATTAGGTAAATAACTTTTTCATTCTTTCCAATTATAAATTCAGTTTTGAATTTTATTTTTGGTGGTACACGATATATCCTTCAACGTGATAGGCTAATAATTAATCGATTACAAATTAGAATTCTATTTAAACATTTATCGTTAGTCAATAAATTGTTGTATACGTAGCGCAGGATTCGAATCCTAATACTTATTTAAACGGATTAGTGAATTAACTACTAAATTAATTCAAGTTAATTTAATTTTGAATTTTATTTATTATTAGAATTATTTTGGACAAAGTCTAAATGATACGGGTTTAAGAAAGTATTTTTATCATTGTAGAAATAAGGAATAGGATGATAATCTTATATTTAAAATCTGATTATTAGAACAATGCCAATTTTAGAAATTAAGGAGATCAAAAATTTATTTCAAGAGCAATAATGTTGACTTCGCAGTACTCATACATAAAAAATACGTCGATTATTAACTAAGAAGGATTAGAGAAGACACCGTCTAATAAGCTAAGTAAGTCCAAGAGTCATTGAATTCAAATTTATTTATTTATATTTAAATTTGATTTATTCTTAGAGTTTATAAAAAATATTTGATTTAGTTTTGATTTATTTAGTAGTGTCTATAAAAATTTAAAATTTAAATTAAATATGGTCTAATCTATTAAAATCAAATCTGGTTTTAATTTGTTATTATATCTTTAGGTGTTTAAAATTTAAATCAAATTTAATTTAATCTTAAGAGTTTAATATTTAAATTATATCTAATCTAATCTAATAAGATCAAATCTAATTTAAATTAGTTAGGATTAATTTTAGAATCATATTTTTAGTTTAATTCCATATTTTATTATTTTATTATAGAAAAATTTGAGCCACTTTTAATAAGTTGATCAATTAAAAGTCTATTTAAATAAAGTTGTAAGATATTTTATAAAATTTTTCATGAATAAATTTTTTAGTTGTTTTATGCATTTTTATATATATTCAAGGGAGATGAGTGATTTATTTTACTTTTTATATGGATAAAATTAAAAGATTTAGCCTAAGATAACTTTTAGTATTAATTTTTTCAGTTTTATGTCTTTAATTTAGGTTGTTAAAGATAAATACTTTAAGGGTCTAGTAAAAAAAACCTTTTCAATAATTTAAGTTGCTAAAAACAGATTTTTTTAGAAGTACAATAAAAAAAATTTCTTATCTGTGTTATGATTTTCATTGTGTCTTCTATTTCTGACATTTTTTATTTTATATTAGTTATAAGTCATAGATAAATTCTTATTTATTTACAAAGTTTAGGGTCTTAGTTTAGTTTACAATTTTACTTTAGTTATATTAAACAAAAAATACAAAAACAATACAAATTCATAAAAGCATGAAGATTAAAAAAAAAAAGTGGTGATCAATGGTGTTTTTGAAAAGTGCAGTAAAACAAAAGGAGAATGTTATGCAATTAACAAGTTTATTGATGTTAATTTCAAGTATTGAAATATTTCATATTTGTTACGAATTACTTTAGGGCATCAATTAAGATTAGGATTATTCTAGTGTCTCAAATTTTTGAAAAGTGTTTTTTCTTGTTTTGTATTTTTTGTGACATAATCTGATTTTTTTTCTTGTTAAATTAGAAGTATCTATTATTAAGGTTATTTTTGTTTGGTCTTTTTTTTTTTAATTTTTAAAGTGTAACTTGTTTAAACTTTAAAGCAATTCAAGAGAAAAAAAAGGCAAGAGTGATAAATTTAAAAGAGAAAAAAGCCATAAATTAAATTCAAATGAGTGTCCTAATTCAAGTTATATATACACATTTGAGAAGAGTGTTGTGAGGTTTTTATTATTCCTTTTGCTAGTTTCTAAATTAGAATCAATCAAAATTTAGGTTGATGATAGTGATGATGAAGAAATCTCGTATGAGAGAAATATTTTCAAGATGCAAATTCTATTTTTAAAGAAAGAAATGATGCTGAAGCTTATTTCAAATGAAAAAGGAAAGGTAAAGTTGATTTTGGCATGTTGCATCCTTTCAGAGAAAAAATAGTTAAATTGGTAGAAGCTAAATTTTTGGATGATACTTGTATTTAGTGGAATGAGTTAGGTAGATTTAGAAGAAGATACGGAAAAAGGCCAATTCACACTTAGAAGAAGATGAAGAAAATAATAAGAAACTAGTTTCACTACATGAAAGTCATCGAATACCGTCAAATTTAGCGTCAGATTTGCCTAAAAAATTCTCGATAACATCTTTACTGTCAAATTTAGCGGTGAAATAAATGTGAGGGTATAAACCTCGCCAGTAAATAATTACGGCAGATTTTTAGCGTCCGATGCTAATTTCTTTCGGAATTAGCGACGAAATATAGGTGGTAGGATAACGCAATCTTATGAAAGTTATCGTTGGATTAATCCAACAGTAATATTGGCGCCATGCTGTATGTATCTGCACCATTTTATAGTCGAATTAATTCCAACGAAATTTTTTTTGGAGATTTAAAAAAAATGGGCTGTTACCGTCGGTAAATTTTGACGGTAATTCCAATGATAGTATTTTTTATTTTTTTACATATATAATTATTTTTCGTCAATTTATAGCATACCCTGATAATAGCTTAATTGAAATTGTACTTTAAACCTGATGTGAAATATCAAACATACAAAGTTTAGTAAAGAATTATATATATCATAGAACCATATTTACATTAACCCTACTCAGATTCATCATCTTCTTCCTCTGGTTCATCATCCTCCTCTTCTGAGTTAGTTTTCTAATCATCGATCCCGTCTTCTTCTTGAAGCTCATCATTTTGTTGTGGTAGTGCATTGTCATGTATTTCAAGGTTAATGATATTATCATCTGTAACAGTCGAACTAATTAAGGGTAATTGGCTCACTAGTATCAACCACCATTTTCGAAGGAGTTAGGTAATCAATCTGGTAAGGTTCCTGACCCTCTGTCCTATCATTAGACTCGATGCGGCGTCTTGACTTAGTCTTAACCACAATTACCCAACTAGACTTGCATGAACTTGGATAAGGCAAAAAGTACACCTATCGTGTATTTTGAGGTAGAATAAAAGGATCATAGTGTCTATATTTTCTAGTTATATTAACTTCACTAATATCGTAGTCCTTGTGCTTTCGTGTTCCTGGTCGCAAAGTTGGATCATACTATTCACATTTAAATACGCACACCTTGTACATAGTGCGACAGAAATATTCTAATTCAATTATGTTGTGCAACACCAAACCAATCAGAATGACCACCGCCTGAATTCCCACAAATCCAAACTCTGATGTATCTGTTTTCTTCTCAATCAACCACTGTAAGGTATAAAAATAATATCCATTAATAGTGTACATTGGGTAGCTAGTGCCCTTATTTATTGGACCTCACTAAGTACAACTAGTTCCGAATCTGTTGTATCAGATAGATGCATGCTGACATATTCTCTAAACTAACGTAGAATGTTATTCAATGAGGTATCAGAATTTGTCGCTTGGAATAACCTATATGATAGAATAGGATAAAGAAGTTTTGATTAGATTAAAAAGTTATATTATTACTGATTGCAATATTTACGAGAACTTAAAAAACTCACATGAGATACGGTAAAATCTGGTCATAGTTAAACAGCACAGGCAAATGTGTGGCATTGATTTCCTTTTGCACTAACCAGTAGTCATTTTATGCACCCACTACAGCTCCTTCCAGAGCAAAGATTGGGTATCTTGTTCTACCCGACGATGATTCTTGTAACACCCTAATTAGCCTAAACTTTACCTCGCGTCATAAAGCAAAGGTTAATCAAAGGTTACGACAGTTATAAGCTCATACATATAATATATAGAAGAAATAATATAATCTAGAAGCCCGATAAAGGATATAGCTCAAAACAAGATTCGAAAAGCGCAAAACGTACTAACGAAGCTACTAACTTAAAGCACAAGAAACAGATGTGATATAACAAAAGATAAGGATTATAATATCATAAGAATCTAGCCACGACTCGTGGAGTTTAAGCCGGCTAGACATATACAGACCATACATGAAACCAGACAGTAAAAACAGTTTATACAAGTTTTGTTATCTCAATATATGCCTCTAGGCTAAAGCAAAATACAAAATGAGAGATGTATAAAAAAAATAAATCAAAAGACTCCAAAAGGTATCCGGATCCTCCGCTTCTGTCACCATCCAAGCAACTCACCGAGGTGGGTTGCGACCTGCATCTAAAAAACACAACAGAAATATGGTATGGGAACCGGAGATTCTCAGTATGGTAACAGTGCCCAGTGATATAGGATATAAGACCCTGGGATGCCAAAGGCAATCTTAGACTTCATATCCATCACAAGATTTAACTTAAGGCACAACTAAAACAAATAAAGCATATATAAATCATAACACAACTTAAAGCCTTAGCAGTATAAAATGGGTATTCTAACTAAAGAGATTCTCTAGTCTAACAGTTCTCCGCTGTCCCACAACCTTCACCAACCTATCCTCCGTGTGATCCCATCGCCACCGCCTTCCGAACCTCCTCAATCCCAATAGAAATCATAATTAATTACAATGCAAGTAAATCACAAGTAGAAGCATATAAGGTAAGTAACTCAAGTAGCAATTAGACATGTTATCCAAATAGGCATACAATTACAAGTCGGCAAAAGCAAACAAACAGATAGAAAATGCACATGATAAATGCCTGCCCTATTGGCTGTGATATCACATTATCGGTTCAATAGCCAACCCGACACATCTGCATGGAGACGTCACCCTTTGGAATCATCATTGGGAACCCCCGAGATATAGTGCTCGGATCACTGTCCAGGGTTTTACGACTGCACGCTCTATTGATCCGAAGGGATGCGAGCAGGATACTCTTGCCTCAGACCTCACATCTCAACGCAAGCAGGATGAACCATCGCCCTTACACCGCCGCCGCTAGCTCGACAGGCAGGATCCTACCGCCATCCCTGTCAGGCGCATAGCGTCTCATAATCTCAGTATACAATAGTAGTTCAGTGGTTTTTCAGAAAAACATTTTCAACACATCAATGAATCATCATTGCACATTTGAGTCCTCGACTCATCTCAACCACTGTCCAATCAACATTTCCATTCCGAGTCCTTGACTTAACTCAACTACTGTCAATTCACATTTTAGTTCCAAACTCAACAGTTCATCAGTTCTTCTCTCATATACCAATCCTTCTTTACATGCCATCAAACCCATCCTCAGCACACTAGAAACCTAAGCCTCCATTTTCTAATTTTTCCAAATAATATAATCTAAAATCCTTAGGTTATTTCCCATGTCCTCATACTCAAAATTAAGCCCAAAAGTCTTAAAATGGTGTTATAGAAGCTTGCAATCTTGTTGGGAAGGTGGAATAGTTGAAAACAAAGTTAAAATTTGAGAAACAGGGCATGTGCGTACGCACAGGGGTGTGCGCGCGCACGCCCTAGAGAAGTTTTAAAACGTGTGTGTACGGATAGAGGGGTGCGTACGCACAGGTACCAAAGTTTACAATGTTTGTTTGCTCGCACAACCTGTGCCAGCGCCCTCAACAGACTGACCTTCCCAACGTGCGCGTGTGCACAGGGCTGTGCGTACGCACAGGTTGCAATTCCTCATTGGGTATGTGCATGCACAAGCTGTGCTAGCGCTGTAAACAGATTGCCTGCCTCTGCATGTGCTTGCGCATGCGTGCGTGCGCACAGGTTAAAAATTTTCGCAGAAGTGTGCGTGCGCACATACCAGAAATCAAAAAATTCTACAACTTTCCAGAATTTCAGATTTATACACCAATCTTTGAATGATCATAACTTCCTCCACATAACTCCAAATTTCACAAACTTTATATTGATTTAAAGGGTTTTTAATAAGCTTTAATTTTAAATAATTTTCAATTAATTTTGAAAATTGAGACATAAGTTATGATCGGACAAAGTTCATCAAAAACCAACTTTTACCAAAAGTCACAATTTCTTGTAAAACACAACTAAAACCATACCAACCCATTCCAAACTCCATTTTTCATCAAAATTTACCCTTTGTGTTATATTACACCAGACTTACCATATTTTCCTTCACATTTCATCATCCTCAACCTCAACATCAATATATCACATTATAATCAATCCTCATTCACAATTTTCCAACCACATTACCATTCACTTTTCAATTCACACAATCAATCCTCATCATATCATCATCATTCATCATAATTACTCAACTTTATCAACTCATCATAAATCATCATACATCATCATTCAACAAATCATCAATCATTTTAATTCAAACATATCCTATGGGTCACTAGCCTAAGTGTCCATGAATATTATATACTACATAGAGAAAACCGAAACCATACCTTGGCCAATTCCCAATATGCCAAAACTAAAAAATGGGCACAACAATAATCACCAACAAGCTTTCCAACATAACCCAAGTTACCAACAATCACCAACAAGCTCCAACAAGTTCCAATAGCTTCCAAACTCACAATAATCAAGCTATATATACATAAATCATCACAAAATCAACCTAGGGCTCATCATAAAATAAATTTTCACAATAGTTCAGGAGCTCTTACCTTGTCCAACAGTTTTGGTAGCCAAAACCCAATGCTAAGCAAGGATTAGAGTGAACATAAACATCCAAAATCACAAAATCTCACTTTAATCAAAAGCCCTAAACTCGAAATTTTGAAGGGAAAAAATAAGAGGGATTCGAGCTTTCCTTACCAGTTTCTTAGATGGGTCTTGTGGAGCTCTTTACAAGAAATGCGTAGTCGCAAACGGTGTGGCGATCAGAGTTCTATAGCTCAAGATATGAGCTTGGGAAGCTCTATGTGAATAGTGCTCTATCTCTTCTCCTTCTTCTCTTAATTTCTGATGTGTGTTGTGTTTATGAGAGGGTAAGGGTTCATTAGTTGGTTTATATATGTTGGGCTTAGGCCCAACTTGGGCCCGGTCTAACCTATTAGCATTTTTAGCCCGTTCGGTCCAACTTTGGGCCAAACCTTTAAGATTAACGCCCGGGTTTCCATTTCTAATATTTTTCTAGGGTTTTTGACTGTTTTCACTTTTTCTCGCGCAGCACCAGGCAGACTTGAACAGGTTCGACCGGTTCAACTACCGGTTCGCGGTTTTTCACGGTTTTGGAACCTAATTAGGGCAATATAATTACTTAATTAAATTCTCTAACATTTTGGAACCTAATTAGGGCAATATAATTACTTAATTAAACAATTAATTAAGCTCGGTTCTTACAATTCTCACCCCACATTGTTCCTTGCAACTCTTCTTCTGCGTGACTCAACATGAGGCTAAAAATAGAATGAGCAAAATGCAGATATTTCCTTAGCTTGGAATGCTTTGCATATGCTGCCTTCAATCCGAGTCCTGCTCTTCACGGTGCGCTTGAATGAACCAATCATCCTCTCAAACGGATACATCCACCAAAATTGGACTAATCCACATAGTAGTGCTTCAAATGGTAGGTGGATTACTAAGTGTTCCATAATGTCAAAAAAAGATGGAGGGAATATCCTCTCTAGTTTACAAAGTATGATTGAAATTTTCTTTTCCATGACTGTGATATCATTAATGCTAAGTTTGGTAGCACGTAACTCCCTAAAGAACTCACTTAGTGGTTTCCAGATGTTGGTTGGAAGTACTTTGAATGCGACCGGAAGCAAAGACTCCAAGAATATGTGACAATCACAAATTTTCAACCCACAAGCCTACCCTATGACACTCGCACACCTGCACAAGTTAGAGGCGTAACCATCAGGAAACCTCAATTCTCTAATCCACCTACAAATATTTTGCCTCTGTTCCTTCATTAGAGAAAACACTGCATTTGGTTTAGCCTACCGTCCATTATCAAGTCTCTTTAAGTTCAGATTTGGCAGCTTACAAATGTCCATCAAGTCTAACTGTGCCTTATCTGACATTTCTCGGCTCACTCGTAAATGTCGTATGCACCTGATGAGTGGATAATTTATACGCTTTTTGGCATTGTTTTTAGTATGTTTTTAGTATGTTTTAGTTAGTTTTTATTATATTTTTATTAGTTTTTATTTAAAATTTACTTTTCTGGACTTTACTATGAGTTTGTGTGTTTTTCTGTGATTTCAGGTATTTTCTGGCTGAAATTGAGGGACCTGAGCAAAAATCTGATTCAGAGGCTGAAAAGGACTGCAGATGCTGTTGGATTCTGACCTCCCTGCACTCGAAGTGAATTTTCTGGATCTACAGAAGCCCAATTGGTGCGCTCTCAATTGTGTTGGAAAGTAGACATCCTGGGCTTTCCAGCAATGTATAATAGTCCATACGTTGCCCGAGATTTGATGGCCTAAACAGGCGTTCCAAGTCAGCTCAAGAATTCTGGCGTTTAACGCCGGAACTGGCACAAGAATGGGAGTTAAACGCCCAAACTGGCACAAAAGCTGGCGTTTAACTCCAAGAAAAGTCTCTATACATGAAAGCTTCAATGCTCAGCCCAAGCACACACCAAGTGGGCCCGGAAGTGAATTTTTATGTCATTTACTCATCTTTGTAAACCCTAAGCTACTAGTTCTCTACAAATAGGACCTTTTGCTATTGTATTAGGGAGATCTTTCGATCATGTTTTTATGATTGAACCCCCTTTGGGAGGCTGGCCATTCGGCCATGCCTAGACCTTGTTCTTATGTATTTTCAACGGTGGAGTTTCTACACACTATAGATTAAGGTGTGGAGCTCTGCTGTACCTCGAGTATTAATGCAATTACTGTTGTTCTTCTATTCAATTCAGCTTATTCTTGTTCTAAGATATTCATTCGCACCCAAGAACTTGATGAATGTGATGATTATGTGACACTCATTATCATTCTCACTTATGAACGCGTGCCTGACAACCACTTCCATTCTACAAGCAAACAAGGCTTGAATGTTTATCTCTTGGATTTCTTAATCGGAATCTTCGTGGTATAAGCTAGAATTGATGGCGGCATTCAAGAGAATCCGGAAGGTCTAAACCTTGTCTGTGGTATTCTGAGTAGGATTCAAGGATTGAATGACTGTGACGAGCTTCAAACTCCTGAAGGCTGGGCGTTAGTGACAGACGCAAAAGAATCACTGGATTCTATTCCAACCTGATTGAGAACCGACAGATGATTAGTCGTGCTGTGACAGAGCGTGTTGAACATTTTCAATGAGAGGACGAGATTGTAGCCACTGACAACGGTGATGTCCAACATACAGCTTGCCATGGAAAGGAGTAAGAAGGATTGGATGAAGACAGTAGGAAAGCAGAGAGACGAAAGGGACAGAGCATCTCCATACGCTTATCTGAAATTCTCACCAATGAATTACATAAGTATCTCTATCTTTATTTTATGCTTTATTCATAAATCATCTATAACCATTTGAATCTGCCTGACTGAGATTTACAAGATGACCATAGCTTGCTTCATACCAACAATCTCCGTAGGATCGACCCTTACTCGCGTAAGGTTTATTACTTGGACGACCCAGTGCACTTGCTGGTTAGTTGTGTGAAGTTGTGATAAGAGTTGAGATTGCAATTGAGCATACCATGTTGATGGCGCCATTGATGATCACAATTTCGTGCACCAGCACCCAATCAAAATGCTTCCAGGCTTCTCCGTATGACAGGTGCATCATGACTCCATCATCCCTCTTGTTGTTACTATGCCAGGTCATGTGAGGTGCCGAATTCATTGATGCATACAATCGTTTCAGCCTAGGGATCAAGGGCAAAAAGTGCATCCGTTTCATTAGAACTTTCTTTAACCGGGGTTACTAATCTGTTCTCTTTCGACTTGGAACTTCGGTGATTTACAGAATCTGCATTTAGTTAGGTCTGCATCCCTCTTGTAATACAACAGACATCCATTCAAACAATAGTTAATTTTCAATGAATTTAAACCGGATTTTGAAACTAGCTTCTTTATTTCGTAGTGGTTTCGGGGGATGCCAGTAGTCTCGACAGGTACCAGATTGTTATATAGGGTGACCTACTTATCAAAAGACTCTTGGGAATGATTTGACTTCGACTTAATAGTCATCATTCTAACACATGCAGACAACTCTGAATGAACGCAACCCTCATACAACAGTCTCGGAGCAAATTCTAATAAATAATAAAATATCTTTACCTCCGGGCTAGGCTCTTGTTTAACCTGTTCCGATTCTGTAACACCTGTTACATCAAACACCATCTCGTTGTATCTCCTTTGGTTACCCTCCCAAGTCATGTCTTCCATGTTTAGTTCTCTTTCCACCCAAACCCACATTGATCGACAGTCGGACCTATTCGAATTCGAGGCATATTTGTTAACTCCCTGTTCGTCCACTTCTCCATGATCCATCCACATCCAATACCCATCGTTGAACTCATTAGGGTAAAGGTGAAGCGTTATATCCGCAGGTCCTAAACACTTAGTCAGTCGATACTTTTCACAAAGACATCTAAATACCCCATTCAAACTTAAAACGGTTCCATGATGAACACATGCGCTACAAACGCGTCAACCACCTCAAAGAATTTAAGTTTTAATCCCCACATCCATCGTTATTCCTATCATACATCCATAGACGATGACTTGGAATCATATTAAAACACACATCCTTATGGGCATTACCTCCTCAATTTGCATCTTCTTCATCAGAGATAGAGGCATCAAGTTAATACTTGCTCCCAAGTCACAGAGAACTTTTTCAATGTTGATATCTCCAATTGTGCAGGGAATTTGAAAACTCTCAGGATCCTTCAATTTTTGTAGCAACTTCTTTTGGATGATAGCACTGCATTGTTTAGCAAGGATATGCCTGTGAAGGAGGGTAACATATGCCTGTGTTTTTACTTTTTCTCTTGGATCTAGAGAGGAGGGTGCAGGAGCTTTATCTTCTTGCTTTTTGCCTTCCACAAGAGCTTCTTGAAGTTGTTCCTCTTTGCTTGTGGCTTCTTTACCCATCATTCTTCCACCTCTTAAATTGATGGCTTTGCATTCTTCTCTTGAATTTGGAATAGTATCACTTTGGAAGGCATTTGTGGGTTTCTCAGCTAAGTGCTTGGCAAGTTGGCCCACTTGCATTTCCAAGTTTCTTATGTAAGATTTCTAGTTCTTGAAGTTGGCTCTATTTTTTTTTGCATGAAGCTTGAAGTTTGTTGGAAAAATGTGGATGTGATTTGAGAGAATTTTTCATGGAAATTTAAAGAGTGGAGGGCTTTTGAGGATTTTGGAATGGTTGTGTAGGAGGTGTTTGTTGTTGGTAGTGTTGAAGTTGTTGAAGTTTCTTTGTCCTTGGTTTCTCCATCCAAAGTTAGGGTGGTTTCTCCATCCAGGGATATAAGTTTTGGGATATGGATCATTGTGCGGTAGCCTAGACGAACCCATGTAATTCACTTGTTCAACAAAGGATAGGTTACGATTGAGTGGCTTACAACCTTCACTCTGAGGGGCTCCTCCACCTATGTCATAGGTGATACCTTGTGTTTCCACTCTGAGTGTATTGATTTGTTGAGACATAGCCTTGTTATGTACCAGAATAGTATCCAATGTGTCCAATTTTATCACTCCTCTCTTTATTGTTCTTTCGAAAGAGTATAGGTACTGATTGTTGACCACGATCTCAATTAACTCTAATGCTTCTTCAGTTGTCTTCATGTGTAGATATCCTCTAGCTGATGAGTCTAGTAAATTTCTAGAAGCATGAGTAATTTTATCATAAAAGATTTGGAGTTGTATCCAATCAGTAAAATATCGGAGGTGCACTTTCTTAGTATTTTCTTGTATCTCTCTCACGATTCATAAAAGGCTTATCCATCTTTTGTGTGAAAGTTTAAATATCATGTATCAACTTTGTCAACTTCTATGGTGAACAAAATTTGGTTAGGAACTTAATGACCAAATCATCCTATGTTGATATATTCTCCAGCGGCTGGGTTTAGAACCACTACTTGGCTTGGTCCCTCATAGAAAATGAGAACAACTTCAATTGATAGGCTTCGGAAGAGACTCCATTGGTCTTGATTGTGTCATAAATTTATAGAAAAATGGATATGTGCATATTCGGATATTCTTGAGGGCTCCCACTAAATTGACTTTGTTGCCCTAAGAAGATGACTTGAGACTTCAATTCAAAGTTATTTACCTCCACATTAGGTGCTACTATGCTGCTTCCATAATTTTTAAGAGTGGGATTGGTGAAAGATCCAAGAATCCTTCTGGCATTGGCATTGTTGCTGTTAGGATTGTTGTTGTTGTTGTTGTTGTTGTTGTTGTTGTTGTTGTGTGCCATTGTGTCTAGCTCTTCAGACTCTTTTACTTCTTCCACTACTTCAACTTTTTTTCTGATATTTTGATATCTTTCTTATTCAAAATAGTGTTCTTTCAATCTCTGGATAAAAGTGGAAAGGCTCTTTATCCTTATTATGCTACATAAACACACAAACAACAAGAAAAATTGGGGTTTCCTATGTCAGAGTGAAGGGTCTAATTTAGGTAATCAATTATCTGGTTTGTTGTTAATTTCAATTAATCCCTGATAATGTCGCCAAAAATTTGATGGAGATTTTCTAAAACTCGGCAAGTGCATCGAATCGTATCAAGTAATACCATGGGAGTGGGTTATCATTCCCATAAGGGTTGATGGACTAAACAAGCAAGGTTAACTGATTATTCTAGTTAGACAATTGAAAACTTGAATCGAGATAAATTAAATATCAAAACAACAAATTAAACAAAAGCAACAGTAATTGAGTAAAGAAAGTGATATGATTAAAAACATTAAGGCTTTGGAGATGTTTAGACTTTAGGAGAAATACTTTACACTATCTACTTTGATCATGCAGAGATTTATCCATGAAAAATCATAATTAACTAAATCCCAATCCTTTGGTGATTCAGTTTTTCTTAATCTAATAAAATGTTAATTCCTTGATCAATTTGTTATAATAAGATATGATGCACGTTCACTGATTCAAAACCACACAATTCTTAAGAACTAAACCTAGTTGATTTTATATCACTTATCAAAATTAGTTATAAAACCTTAAAGAATTATGAGAAGAAGTTTTCAAGTTCATTCCAATAACCAATTTTTTCAAGATGATAATAAAATTCAATTCGGATTAGAATTATTTTCCATTACATTCAAACCCTTGTGATAATAAAGGAAAATTTGCTTCTTTTGAGAAAACATCAAAATGCATTAATCCAAAGTAGAAAAGCAATAACATTAGTCTATAAGAATAAACCTAGGTCATAACCTTAACTAAGAAGATTAGTGACTCATAGTGCAGAGCAAAAACAAGGATTTAAAATAATGCAAAATTAACTAAGAGTCCCCGTTCCAGAGTTCTCTGGACCCTTTATACTCTAACCTAAACAAAGCCTAAATTTCAAATTCAAATTAAATCAAAACAAAATTAAATTGTATCTTTCCTAATGAATCTCAAACTAAAAGTGATTCTCCTTGTGATTAGAGCTTAAGCCTTGGTGAATTACTTCTTTAAAAATCATGGGCTTGCACTTAATCTTGGATTTGAGAGTTAGCTTAGCAGCCCTTATTGTGCACCTCCCAGGGAGTCTTTGGTATGTGGAGGGCGTGAGGGGCATGGCACGTTCACCTAATGGCTTGTCTCAGGCGTATGGCAAGTGAAGTAAGTGGCATGCCCTTGATGCACCCACTTGGATATCCCTTGGCCTGGAGTAAAACCCAGTGTGTGAGTAGGCATGAGAGATGTGACACGCTCCTTGGTTGAAGGGAGTGAAGGCATGGGTGGCATGGCACATCTTCGAGATAGAGGAGAGTGGGTGTGAAAGACATACCACTCCTTCGATGGTGCTGGGAACTGGCGTGCCTGGCGTGATAGGCGTGGGACGTCTTCGAAGGTTGCATGGGACTAGCATAAGGCAAGTGAGGGACGTTCCACACTTTCGAAGATGGAGAAGAGCTGGCATGCGTAGCGTGGCACGCCTTCGATGGTGGAGAAAGGGCTAGCGTGAAGCAAGTGAGAGATGTGCCAGGCCTTCGAAGATGGAGAAGAGATGGCGTGTGTGGCATGGCACACTTTCAACAGTGGAGAAAGGGCTGCCTTGAGGCAAGCGATGAAAGTGCCACGCCATCGATGCACTAACCTTGCTATCTCTGTGGACTTTGGCCCAGCGTGTGAGGTGGCGTGAAGCAAGTGTCACGCCCTCTATGGAAGATTGTTGGGGGCATGCATGGCATAAGGCAAGTGACACGCCATGCCTCTACTTCTTTCCTATCTATTATTCCTTTTTCTCTGTTTTCTCCTTCTTTTTTTAGCTTGCTAATTCTTTGTTCTCCAATAATCTCCTGCAAAATATAAAACACAAGGCATTCAATGTATATTGACCAAAGTACAATAAATTTTGAGAGAAATCACTAACTTTATTAAGATAATTAAATAGGAGATCACTAAAAGATGCTCATGAGTCACTAAACCTCTTCGTTGAAGGTTAGTAGCTCAGTTTGGTTTTAGGATTAATAATGTAAGTGCTTTCTTTATTTTAATTTATCCTTCTTTATGTTTTCAATATTGGGTTTTGTTCTTCATCAATGAGGCTTATAACTATTGAAAAATATTCTATATCTATCTTGGATTCTGATTTTATATTTGAAAAAAATTAATTTTGGAATTAGTTTAAAACTCATATCATAATCTTCCCTTATCTAGGACTAGTTCGAATACGTGACATATAATTCGGCTAGTGATAGTTTTTGAAGGTTGTGTGGCTTAAGAATCCCTTAACTAGACGTTGTTTGCCTCAATCCGTTGATTCTCATAAGAACGATATCTACTCACCGTGGTATTACTTAAACGATTCGATGCACTTGTCGGTATCCGTAAGCTTTAATTTTTGTTCATCATGTATCACTTTTTTTATTATGTTGTTAAGGTTGGAATTGCTTCAAGGTTTATTTAGAGTATGATTTTTTAAGTGGTGAGACTTTTATACATTATTATAGTTTATTTGGAGGATATTGCGAGATATAATAAGTTCTTAACGAAAAAAATACTTAAAGTTATAATTGCTTCATGTTCTTAAAGTCGACATTTCTAAGCTGAGTTCGACATAATTAATATAGAAATAGTGAGGAATTTTGTAAGGTGTATAAAAGTGCTCTTGTGTGTAGTGGTTTATCAAGCACTTTATAAATTTTACAGATAATGAAAAATATCTGTTATCTTAGTAGAAAAAACTGGACATAATAAAAAGGTTATATCAAACTAGAAAAAAAATTTAGTTTTCTCTCTTTCCTAAACTCCCTTTATATTTGATCGTTATTTTATATTAAAAGTGGTTTAAAAAATATGGTTCCTTGTAGGGGTGGCAAGCGGGGAAACCTGCTCCGTCCCGTCGAAAGCCTACCTTATAGTGGGTTGGCCCACCCCATCCTGCCTAGTGAGGCGGTCCTAAAATCCTACCACGCCCCGTCTAATTGCAGGTTGGCTGGTAGCCCGCCAAATCTCTTCTTTTTTTTACTATTAACTATTAAATAATATATATAATTTTATAATTATTTTAATAAATTTATAATTTCTAAAGGTATAAAAAAATTTTATTTTTATATTCACAAACATTAAAGTCTTTGTAATTATAAATATTTAATAAACATAATTATAAACCAAGTTTCATACAAAACATAATTATAAATATTGTCTAAAAAAAAAACATAATCCAAAATATAATTATAAAGATTGTCTCCAAAGTAAAATAAATATAATTCAAAACACTCAATTTTCATCATTCTCTTTTAAGTTGGGTCGGGAGAAGTTGGATTTTGACAAAAAAATTACAAAAATATCTCCTTACCAAAAAAACTAAGTCCAACGGAAAAGTCCGATCCACCCCGTCCCGCCAAAGCTTACTGTGCGGATTAGGCAGTCCCAATTTTTCAATCCAACCCGCCTTTTTAACAGGTTATACAGACAAGTCTGACAGGTTTAGAACCGTTTACCACCCTTAGTTCCTTATTAATAGTTGTACTTCGCTCACAAACCCTTAAAAAATAATATTAGTGTATTACTATTTTCTCTTTAATTTAAGTTATCAAATCCAAGTAGTATGAAAAATATTTAGCACATACATCACTTAAACGTTTTGAAGTTCGCTTATAAATTCATAAAAATAGAAGTACATTGTCTTTAAACAAAAATTTGTATTTGTTCTTTATACTCAATTCACCCCTCTTAAATATGTATGGTTGTACTTATCGAGTAATAAAAGGTCTAATTATGCATGATTATAATCTAGATGAGTAGTTAGGCCTATACTCCAACAGTGAATTGTACATGCAAAATAAGACGACCATAGCTTGAATGATTTCCATTAGTTGTTTAGTTCTAGTCGTTCACTGGTTTTATTTGCGACTTGCATGGATTTTGTTTAAATAAAATGTTATTTAATTCATTTTCAATGTATATTTTTTATTTTAACATAGATTTTATATCGGTAGTAGTTTTTTCATGCGCGTAGTATGCTTGTTAGTTTTGTTCTGTTTTGATAATTATATATCGTGGTATTGTTTTTTTTTTATTTCATATTAATACTTATAGATGTTCGTGTATTTAGTTAATTCATTGTAAATTAAAAACGTACTGATAAAAAATGATTGTCAAATATGTTAATGGACAATAGACGCCAACTATATATGTTCGAATATATTGACAGGGACATAAAATTCCTACATATCTAAAACTTTAATCCAAAGGCAAGAACCCTTAACTTTCAAACAAGCGGAGACATTGAGAAACGTAGAAAAAGATATAGAAGGAAGAACAATTAATTATCATATATTTGGGGGAAAAATACCTAACTAAAAAAGAAGTGGAATATCAGAATTTCAGGACGTGACTGCCACTCCTCCCAAGAATAAAATTGACATGAGAGGAGCAAAGAATGCCAAGCATGATTAAGGGTACGTTTTTCTTTCAATACTTCTTTAAAAATTTAAAATTGAGTATTTTACAATAGATCAGAGATAAGTCAAGTTACTTTTTACATGTTTTTCTTTTCAAAAATCTAAATAAAGTGATCATATTGACAAAATAACAATAAAATAGAATACCTGTTTTGAAAAGCGTATATAATTCAGTTTCGGCAGTAAAAGACTATAAATAGTTTATGATGATCTAAATCTAATAATCTCAAGCTGAAAAAGTGAAACTAGCTTACAATTACAAACATAAGCAACCAAGTTGGGTGGTCTAGTACATATGTATGTTAATTCATTAGTGTATTTAAATAAATATTAAAATTTGAATTTTATCTTTTACATACAATAATATATTAGTTAATAATAAATTTTTAATTGGAGTTTAAATTTGCGTGAGAAAACCAAAAAAAATTACAGAAAAGCTCTGCATACAAGCCATTAGGGCTTGTATGCTTTACAAGTTCAGTAAGCAATAAAACAAAAAAACGCGCTGCTCCACATACGTTGTATACACGCGTTATATAAGATCCCGCGTATATCTAACTACCAAATTTAAAAGATTTGTTTCCTTCTTCGTTTTCGTTATTTTGAGATTTGGTTGTTCTTCTTCTCGCGCGTCTTCCCTCCTTCTTCTCCATCATTCTTTTCCTCTCCTTTTCTCACTGGTATGTTCTTCGTTTACGTTACTTTCCTCTCTCTGTGCAACTTGAGTTTTGTTTTCTATTTTGATTTGTTATTTTCTGAAATCAAAGTTTGAACTCATTTTGAAGATAATGGATCATTCAACCTCAGATTGTCAGCTGAATCCAGGCGAGGTGGATTATGAATTTGAATCTAATGAAGTTCCTGAGGTTTGATTTACATAGGATTAGTATGAATTTTCTTGCAGTAATTTGTATAGCATTGTGTAGTTGAAAAATTGCTAAACATTGACTGTGAAACTAACACGTTAACATGAATCTGTCGATTCAATGTATTAGTTGTGATTAATTATCTGGAATTTATAGCAGACGCTCGGGTGTAGATCAAGTCTTTTTTGGGTGTATTTTTGCTAGAAGTGTGGGTGTATTTACACTTTACTAGTTTTTTGTTATTTTAATTGAGTTATTGTTATTCAGGTGTATTATATCAGACATGATTGGGTATGTTTTTAGTTTTTGACATGGTGTATTTTGCAGCCTGTGTATTTACAGTTTATGGCTTTTATTGTCATTTTAGTTGAGTTGTTGCGGTTCGGGTGTATCATATTAGACATGATTGGGTGTATTTGAATCATATCTATGGGTGTATTTATAGTTTTTGACATGGTGTATTCTGCAGCCTCTCTCTGTTGTTGATGACCAGTTTATTCCGAAGGTTGGAATGACCTTTACCACCCTTGAAGATGCTGGAAAATTTTACAGGAACTACGCCAAGGTTGCAGGTTTTTCTACAAGAGTTTGGAGCACAAATAAGAAGGGAAACGAGATTAAGAATCAATTGATTACATGTAGCAGAGAGGGAAAATGGAAATCTAAAATATCTCCGACCGAGAAGACGAATCCGACAGCCGGTTTAAACTGTCCTGCAAGAATTTATATACACGCATTGAAGGATGTCGATGCTTGGATCATTTCAAAGGTTGTGCTGGATCATTCACACCCCTGCTGTCCAAGTAAAGCAGAGATGCTCAAACAGCACAGGGAACTAAGCATGTCCATTCGTCGTACAATAGAGAATAACGAGGAGGCCGGTATCAGACCAAGCAAAACCTACCAATCATTTGTTGCGGTTGCCGGGGGTCACCGCGAGTTAAATTTTATCGAAAAGGACGTGAGAAATTACATTACCAGGGAAGTGCGAAATGTTTCCGAACAAGAAGATGCAAAGGAATTCGGGAAATATTTGTTAAGAATGAAAGAGAAGAATCAGAATTTCTTTTTTGAGCTTGAACTCGAGGAGGATCAATCGATTAAGCTGGCTTTTTGGGCCGATGCAAGAAGTAGAGCTGCCTTTGAGTATTTCGGAGACGTCATTTCATTTGACACCACCTACAATACAAACAGGTAACAAACTGCCCCTATTTATGATGCTAAATTAATGTATTTTTATGAATCCGTAGCAGAGGTGTATATTGGCTGTTTTTTGGGTGTATACGAAGCATGTGTTGGGGTGTACCTAATGATTTTGCATTCTGCACTATAGTAATTTATTTTCAGGTATAATTTGGTCTGTGGTTCTTTTGTCGGGGTGAATCACCACGGTCAGTCAACACTTCTCGGATGCTCTTTGATGAAAAACGAAGAAATTGAATCATTCAAATGGTTATTTTAATGTTGGCTTCGTTGCATGGGAGGAAACGCTCCGCAAGGGTTTCTCACCGATCAATGCGCATCAATGAAAAGGGCTTTAGAGGCCTGTATGCCAACAACAATTCACCGTTGGTGTATTTGGCACATCATGAAGAAGATTCCAAGCAAATTAAACGGGTACAAGGGACATGCAGATATTGAACGAGAAATGAGCCAAATTGTTTTTAACTCTCATAGCAAAGACTCATTCGATAGGAATTGGAACGATTTTCTGCTGAATTTTGGTCTTGTGGACAACAAGTGGCTTTCAGGTAATGTCTTTTTAAAATCTACAGCAGAGGTATAAATTGCAAGTTTCTTCGGGTGTATTTATAGTCTGTGTTTGGGTGTATTATGCAGATCTGTATGAAGACCGTCATATATGGGTTCCTATCTATCTGGATCACCACTTCTGGGCAGGGATGAGAAGCACACAAAGGAGCGAGAGCATGCATTCATTTTTTAACAAGTTTATCACTCGGAACAGCTCGCTTATTCAGTTCGTCAAACAATACGATAATTGCCTCGGAAGCAGGGAGCAAGCAGAGAGAGAATCAGATGCTGCAGATTTTCATACGGTCATACTGTGTGCAACCAAATCCTCCATTGAAGCTCAGTTTCAAGATGTGTACACTCATCAAAAGTTTAGGAAAGTCCAAGCACAATTCAGAGGAAAGGCGAATTGTATCACCAGATTAACGAATTCCGCTCTAGGCTATTCAGTATACGAAGTCGGAGAACAAGTTTCCAGCTCAATATTCAACAAGTTTGTGGTTACTTACGACTCAGTTGCAGCCGAGATAAAATGCCAATGTTTATTATTCGAGTCAAGAGGGATACTGTGTCGTCACGCACTAAGCGTGTTAAGCTTTGAACAAGTAAGCCAAGTGTCACCTAGATATATACTGGAACGAGGGAGCAAGAAGGTAAAGAGGCGACATACACACATCAAGAGCAGCCACGACGAGCCACTGATGGAGCCAAGAAGCAAGAGGTTTGACCAACTGGTTTTTCGTTTGCCAAAATATTTGCGAATTTGCATCCGAATCGGAGGAGATGACTGCATTTCTGCACCGTGCATACGATAACGTCATGGCCGAGATGGAATCATTAAAAGCCAAAAGGAATGGGACATCTTCTTTATCCCATGAAGACACCAACTTGGAATCCGTTAACAAGCTTCAAAGCCCGCCAAGGATCCGAACAAGAGGACGTCCAAAAAATAGGCTAGGATCAAAGTTGGACAAACAGATTGCAAATGCCGCAAAGAAGAAGAAAATGAAAGTTTTAAGCAAGGTAAAAATAATGTTCTTTAAATTTGTGGTGATTGAGTTTATTTTTCTCGTTAATAGTTTAGCTAATATGTGACTGTTATATTCAGATAAACCTGTTTGATGCTGCATCAGTGGTGCATTCAAATAACAGGCAATATCAAGGATATGTTATGAATTATCAGTTTACGGTACCAGCAGTAGTGGATAACTCTTTGGGTGTATAGTCTTACAGAATATGGGTGTAAAAGCACTGTTTCGCTTGGGTGTATTTTTGTGAATTCACATTTTACATTTTAAGTGTTTAGGGTTCAGGGTTTTAGTCTCAAAGCATCATGGGGGATAGATTTCAGGGTGTATATTCAACTTTATTTGGGTTTAAAAAATCGCAGGTTATGGGTGTATATTTGATTTGATGTTTTTCTTCATATTTTGGTACCTGTAATTCATACATTTTGAATACAGCACAGACAGTTTAACAGCACATAGAGTTTGGGTGTATATTTTAAGAAATATTGGGTGTATATTAAACCCCCTGTTGGGTGTAAATTTTTTAATCTACCTTGATGTTTTCCTTCATATTTAACCACTTGTAATACAACTTTTGAATACAGCACAGACAGTTTAATAGCACATATAGTTTAACTATGGAAAAAAATTTCATTGAATAGAAGTTGTTTATAAATGGCAATTTTTTACAGCATTTGTTCAATTTACAAACAAGCTAGCAGTTGGATTACTCATTTTCTATATCAGTAGAATTTATCTGACAAAACGGACTCAATAATACGGAGGATGGCTTCGACAATCTTATTGCATTACTCGCTCTAATTGCTTCATCTCTCTCTTTACTCATTTCACTGAATAGTATCCGCGAAGCATACTCCACTCTCTAGTGGTCCACCTCGTCCTACAATTAAAAAGTATATTCTGTTTAAACAGCAATATTAATTCATTAAAGTAATACAGAGTTATATAGTTCTAAAGACAGTTACCTGTTTCCAATTATCCCATTCATACTTCCCCTTTTTAATGTTTTTCGGCTCAATTAACTCAAGTCATTTCATAACGTAGATAGCGCAGTCATATCTGAAAATGAAGAAAATAAATTACAAATCTCATTTAGGAAAGTTTAATGTTCAGAGTCACAAATTTATACGTTGATTTTTGGCCTGATATTTTGACGTATGATGCTTTAATTTCCTTCTCCTTCTCGCCTTTCTTCAGAGGTTTCCCACCAACATATGCTCTCATTCTTGAAATTACATATCCCTTAAATATCAAAACAAATCAGTAATACACCCAACTTGATCCACAAAATACACCCAAATGATTCCACAAAATACACCCAAAGGACAACACAGAGCCAACTTACAGTGAATTTATTAAGCTGCTTTCTCTCCTCGCTTGGAGCTTTCTTGTGTAGCGGGTCAAGTATATGAAATCTCCGCTTTCTTGTATCAATCACCCATAACCACCAATGGTCCGCGTAGCAAACAGGTGCAAAAATCTGAAGGATTTCCATATTTCAACAGTGTGTTATTTTATTTGGCATATAAGTAAAGAACGGTACTAACAAATTTTACAAATGAAAATTTACATATGGATGCGAAGTTTTTTTTTGCATCTATGAAGGGAATAAAACTTGGGTAGTCTTCCACCCTGAATTCTTTATTGGTTGTAGGTGATATGAATTTCCCGTTTGGGTGCTTCGAAACGGCCATGTTCTGCAACAATTGTTAAACAACAAATGAAATACTGAAAATACACCCAAGTGAATACTATAAATACACTCAAATGACTACACAACTTACACCCAATTGAACTTAAAAAATACACCCAAGTGAATACAGAAAATACACCCAAAATTCATAGAAGTAACACTTACCACAATATCGGGGGGGAGACAGTATATTTGTTCTTGAAACCTTTTATCATTTGTCTAGTTGAGAATGAGGCACATGGCAGATACAATCTAGAAATATATGCCAAAACGAATTTATATTAATAAACATTGCAGTAAACTTTGGTGTAAAAATATTAATGTTATTCTTATATTACCTCAACTTCTATAAAAGTTGCTGGCTGGAGTGATGCAATGTGCATTTTTGTAAAAATGTATTTATCTTGGGCCATCAAAGTGCACATGTTTTCATACTCGTTAGTTCCACCATCTGCGTATGTCTTCACTCGCGTCCCCCAAATGTAGCACTTCTGTTTCATATCATCCGTATTCTCATTTATCCCCGCAGGAGTTTCAAACCTCCCAGAACTTTCTCCCCCAGTCTCCCTTTGAATTTGTGGACTTTTACTTTCTTCTTTTGCTGCATTTCTTGCTATTTTTTGTACCAAATCGTCTAATTTTTCTAGCAAATTTGCAGTTTCTGGAGATTTTGCCTTTTCTGTCTCCTGCGTTAACGCTTCCTCCTGGCTTGAATCAGTCAAGCCAAGGCTGAATGATGGCACTGGATCTGTTTTAGGAACATAGGATGCTGTCTGTGCCATCATCATCAGGGCAGCAACGTCTTCTGCGGCTGGATGACTGCGTCATCATGTAAACGTATTATAAGAGTAAGAATATACAGATCATAAGCAAAGATTGATTTTAGTCTGATGAACTTACATTTTAGATGGAGCTGGGGGAAGCATGGGTGTGGTTTCTTGAAGTTGTTGGGGGGTTCAGGAGTGCTGCATAGTTACACAAAATTAATCATGGCGTAAAAAAAACTACTCAGGAACAATACACACCCAAACTGTAACCCAATATACACCCAAACTCTAAACAAATATTCACCCAATACTATTTCTTACGTTTCTGTAGTTCCTTCAATCTGTAGCACAGTGGTTGTTTGGGACACCGACACAAAAACTTGAATTGGGACTCTAAACAAGAAGAAAAATGAAAGGTTAACAATGCCTTTCAAAATAATAAGGTAATAAGGTTGAAATATTCTTGAAAAACTCACATTACAAGCGCATCCGACGGTGTCTGTTTCCTCACAACCATCATATTCGAATCAGCTGGCTCACTGGCTGACTGTTGAACCGGACTCAACCTAAAATACACCCAAAGAAAGTCAAAAAATACACCCGAACAATTCAAAAAGAAGACAGGCTTTGTTTTTTGAGAACTTACATACTTGCAGTTTTTGCTTTTTTTTCCTGCCTTTTTTTTCTTGAATAAAATAATAAAGGGCTCTTTTTTCTAAAAAAATATATACAGAATTAGAAGTAGAAGGTAATAGAAGAACAAAAGTAACGGTTATTTGAAAGAGAAATTACATGCTCTCTGACGGCTGGTTTACACTACTCTGTTCTGTGCGTCCTTGAGAGGAAGGATCATCACTTCCCAAGTTCACAGCCGGTATTCTAAACAGATTTCATGTTATTCAGACAAAATAAGAGATATGTATTAAATACACCCAAATGAATGCACAAGATACAACGAACTGAATGGACAATATACACCCAAGACAACAAATGAAATATCCCAACTTAATAAACAATATACACCCAACTTGATCCACAAAATACACCAAAATGGTTCCACAAAATACACCCAAACCATGATAACAAGATTTTATTAAATAAAGCTTCTTACGTTTCAGAGGAGGCATAGCGACCTTCTGTCGATCGCAGGTCAGCTTCGTTTTCCCTGTGAAACAAGAAACAATTATTAGGAAAGAAAACACACCAAAATCTGAAATAGACAGCCCAGCAAGACATACCCCTCTACAGCAGATTTATCAACGTTTTCCCTTAGCAATTCATCTAGCTCTTCACTTGATATTTCATATCTCTCACTACATTCATAAAAGAAGATGTTAACAAAAATAATTACGATGATAGACAGTAATATAGCTTACGAGGTACTGTACCCATCAAAGTATTGATCTTCTTCAGGAGGTGAATCCTCCACAACAACTTTTTTCTTTTTTGGTTGTGTTCTGGGTGGAAAAAAAAGAGTACCAATCAGAAATAAAAAATTAATTTTATCACATAATATTATCCAAAGAAGTGCTTTACTTTTTTGGTGTTATTTTTGTCTTTTTCTTTTTCTTTTCCTTCTCCACCGGTGATGATTCTTCACTCCTATAAGTTAATAATAGACACTTCAGTTAATACACGAAATCTTTATAATGAAGCCAAAAGAAAGGAGTAATAATTTCAGGACATTACTCATCACTTGATTCAGATTCAGATTCTGAATCAGAATCTGACTCTTCTGAACTCTTCTTTCTTTTTCTGGAGTCCATTCTGGAAGGCAAAAAATCATTATTTAGAACATACTAAAAATACACCCAAATGAATGCACAAGATACACCCAACTGAATATACAATATACACCCAATGCAGCAAACGAAACACACCCAGCTTAATAAACTACATACACCCAACGTGATCAACAAAATACACCCAACTCGAAAAAGAAATTATACCCAAGTATGGTACTTACTTTTTCCCCTTTTTGCTGGGGTGTTTTCTTCCTGAATCCTCTGAGTCTTCTTGAGTCTCAGACTCAGAGGTAGAACTGTCACTGTCAGTAGTTGTTTCTGTCTTCGAAGATGATGTTGAACTCGCCTTCCTTTTTTTGTTTTTTTTATTTCTTGTTTTTTTCTTTTTTTTTCATTTTTTTCATTTTTTCTTTTGTCTCCGCCATCTTCACAATCCCCTGAAACATTAGATATTTTAGTTAGCAGCATTCAGGTAAATAAAATACATCCAACATATTATGTTGACTTACCAAAATTTCATCTCTTTCTGCAGTCATTCTTTCCACCAACTGCTCCTTACTCCAGTTGGCAATTCATGGTTTTGGTGGTCTTTCAGCCTTCTTCTTCCCTTTATTTTTTGAAAGATAAAAGTAAATTATTATCAGGGCAAAGAGGCAGCCATCAATTGCCTTCTTCTTTTTCTCCTTGTAGTCTGTGATGCCCTTGATGATGAAGGTCAAAACATGCCCCCCCCAGTTTCGCTCTGTGATGCTGTCCATCTGAAAAATTGGGGACAGGTGGATAGGCGAGATTTTGTTTATCGTCGTTGGCAAAAGGAACGCCATCTGTATATAGAGGATGAATATCCTCTTGAACATCAGGCGTTCCTCTTCGTTACCAACGCCGATTTCCATCATCTAATCGGTAAGACTTTTGAGGGTCTTACCCTGGAATCTTCTAAAAATTATTTTTTCATCCTCAGAAAGTTTCTTATAGTCAACTTTCTCAGGAAATAGATCTCCTACAAAAAGGAAAACAACAAAGTATCAAAGTCAGTTCAAATGCACCCAAGCATCAACTTAAATACACCCAAGCATCAACTTAATATACACCTATAATTTTGAGCTAGTTACCTGTTGCATTGATGCCAAGCGCATGACCTATCTTTCTTGGTGTTATTTTGAAAGAACCATATCCTGTTTTCAGTCTGTTCTCCCCAAGTTTGAAGTTGTTTGCTAGCTCCCTTAACAGTTGGTGATGCACCCTTAGTGGTGGGATGTGCATCAACCCACCGAATCCGAGATCCCTCACAATCGCCTTTTTCTCCTCACTCATGTTTCTGAATTTATCACTTAGAAAATGTGTGGCACACTTAAGGTCTTTTGTTTGGTTTTTTGCTGCCATTTTCTCTGAAACGAAAAATACACCCAAAGATATCAGTAAGATACACCCATATATATGAGTCAGATACACCCATTAATAATAGTAAGATACACTCATTGATAACAGTAAGATACACCCATATATATGAGTCAGATACACCCATTAATAACAGTAAGATACACCCATTGATAACAGTGAGATACACCCATAGATATGATTCAGATACATCCATATATATCAGTCAGATATCACTCAAACATGCTTCAATATCAAGCAACATTACAAGGTCAAGCAGTATACGTCCCCCAATATACGGAATATACCCCCAAAAATCAGTTACCAGAAGATCTAGAACAACAAGAATAACAGGAGAACTTAGAACAACAACGTAGAAGAACAGTGTAACAAAGAAGCAAGAATAACAGTAAATCCTAGAACAACGACGTAGAAGAAAAGTAAAACCTAGTTCGTAATCTGAAAAATATACAGGAATCTTAATGAACTTACCTTGAGTATTGTTGCTTTGTTTTCTCTTCAGATTCTTGATGGAGAGTTTGATGGTGTGTTGATGGAGGTTTCGAAGGTTAGCGACGACTTGTATATTTTGAACTTCGATTTTCGCTCGAAAATGGAAAGATTGCTTTGTTTTCGAATCGCTTTGAGAAGTGGAAGAAGTGGAAGAGTCTGCCATCACTCGTAGCGTGCGTAACCGTTTGAGTAGCGAGCGCGTGAATGTGACGCTCCATTCAATCCGTCTTCATGCGCGTAAGTTGTATTTGGGCTGGGTCAACTTGTAAACTTGTAAACTTGTATGTGTAGCAGACCCGAAAAAAGTTAATAAACACACAATCTTTTTGTTTGTGATTATAATTAGAAACTTACTACTCTCTCTCTACTATATTTTAATTAATAATATTATCATACAAAAAAGACTTTTTTTTAAATAGAATCTAAATAAAGTAATCACTACAAGAGATTTGATTATTTAACTATAAAAAGTTTGATTATTTTACAGTAAAATATTTGATTATTCTAATAATTGATTTTTTATTAAAAAATATAAAATAATATGTATAAATATATATAAATATTCAATTACTAATTTTTTATGAGTGATTTTTGGTGTTTGTAGAATATTTATCTTCAGAATTTTTTTCATCGAACTGTCAAAATATAGATTATTATTATTATTATTATTATTATTATTATTATTATTATATGAAAAAGAGAAATATAATTATATAAATATATAATTATTAAAATAAGTTGAATCTTTCCGATTTTTCACCTTAATCTCAAATTGAGTTGTTTTTTCCAATTATATAAAAATGATGAAATTGTAAAATTAGTATTTTAAAAATAAAAGAAGAAATGCAGGCAGAGAGATTCCTACAGATAAAAAATTCTCAAGTGATGGGAGACGTATACGAATACGACCCACATGGGTTGTGAGGTAGTCCAATGAATAACGCATACTACTACTAGATAGGTCTTTATACGGCTATAAATAGTGGATCATGTTTGAAGCCTTGGGAGGCATAGCAGCATACATAGCATTAATTTATTTGCATTCCACAGATAATTAAGTCATCAAAATGTCGAACACCTGCGGAAACTGCGACTGCGCTGACAAAACCCAGTGCGTGTAAGTCCTTCACTTCTATTTGCATCTATCTACTTCTCCATTACAAATATGCTTTTTCATATCTCCTTCAAAATATAATTCCTTTATGCAACATTCTCCAAAATTATTGCTAAAAGACTTAGCTTATTAGGCTAGAAATTATTATTACACTTGTTAAAAGCCAGATTTTTCCAACCACGCTTGTCTAGGACAAATATGTTTTGTACACATTCAATTTGAATAAAAATATGTTGACTAAATTATTGTTTTTGTCTCTAACATTTGGGGTAAGTCTTATTTGTGTTTCTAACGTTTAAATCGTCTTATTTGTATCCTTAACGTTTATAAAAGTGATTCAATGTTATCCTACTATCAATTATACTAACAAATCAGATTATATTTTTCAATTATTCTCACTTAGATGTATTCATTCTCAATTAGGTTTTACTTGGATGTGTTCAATTTTAATATTATACCCACTATTTATATTTAGATTCAATTATCTCCCTAAAAAAGTGAATTACGTAAATGTTATAGAAATTAGTTTCAACTTTTGATGAGCTATTTTTCAAAGTGAATCATCAATTCTATTCTATAAATTTGTATTCTAACTTCAAGAATAAATTTTTAAAACTCAAACTAAAGCATTCATGATGTGTAATTAATGGCAGGATAATATTGAATCACTTTTACAAACATTAAGGATACAAATAGGACGATTTAAATGTTAGAGATACAAATAGAATTTACCCTAAATATTGGAGACAAAAACGATATTTTATTCAAATATATTCTTTTGTATTCACCGTCCTCCATGAAGAAAAAAAAAAACTGTTTATCAATTTGTACAAGTATTTGCTTTTCTTCCAAATAAGAAGAAAGCATGAAGAAACTGAGAAAGAGGAGAAAAAAGTTAAATGAAGAGCATAAGAAAAACATAATTAAAAAAATTAACAACTAATTTAGTATCGAAAAGATTTAAATCTTTGATTGATTTAAAAATGTGATAAGATTTTTTTATTTTTTAAAAAAATTTGATCATTCACGTAATAAATTTTTAAAAAGATTCATTTAACATAAAATTGTCAAATTTTAAAGATGAAAATTTTATTTTTTTAATAATACTTACAAAAAATTACATCAAAATCTAAACTATAAAATTAGTTTTTAAAATATATATTTAATATCTGATTTTTTTGTCAATTTTTTAATTTTTCGAAAACTTATTTATTGTTAGAGTTTTTTGGAATTATTTTTGTGACCGATGTGAACTTTTAAGTATTATTTTAGTAATTTATTCTTAAAAAAATAAAATGAAGAATGGCAAACAAAAGTAAGAATGAAGGGTAAAAAAAATAAAAATTAACGCACGCATGCTTCTTGAAATGTCTTGTGAACTCCAGTAGCAAAATCCAATTCTTACCAGACTACACTATTTGCATACGGAGTAGTATTGGAAGGTAATATCTAATACGATCAAAACTCTAATAAAATATAATAATATTTGGTGTTAACTATAGAAAATTCTAGTACGCTACTAACACATTTCAGTATTTCACATAAAAATATTGGTTAAATCCAAATATACGTTGTACAAATTTGGAATAATAAAATTCCTAAAGATGAGAAGAATATGTTTAAATTTAAATTATAATACATCAAATTTTATATCCTATTGACTAACTTGATTCTCGACGCAAAGAACCTTATGTGTGTTTAAATTGGAGTAGTATACTTAGCTTGCAAATAGAGTGCGCAGAAGAAAAAAAAAAATTGATACTAGACAGTTTTCTATTATTAAAAATATAAATTCAAAAATAGCTTTTTGAAAAAATATAATTATCTCAAAATAAAATCATTTCATAAATATCATAATTTAATTTTGTGCTATATGCCTAATAATAATATTTTGATACTTGGATTTACAAAGATAACTCATTCTTTCATTATTTATGTTCAGGAAGGGAAACAAATACGGTGTTGACATCGTGGAAACCGAAAAAAGGTAACCTCTACATTTTGGCAATTTCTAATTTTTCTTTAATTTGTAAACAAATACTGACCTAGTGTCCTATTCTCTAATTTTTTAAATAAAATATTATTTTTATTCCTAACATTTGGAGTATATTTTAAAATTATTTCTATCATTTAAATTGTCCAATTTAAAATTGTGTCGACATTATCCTACCATTAGTGATTTGTTAATGAAATTGACGGTAAGATAAAATTGAGATAATTTTAAAATGTTAGGGACAACTTATTCTTTACTTTCTTTTATTAAGTAATGTTTTTGTTTTATTTAAGTCTTAACGTTTTAAAATCGTTTCAATTTTTTTTACCATCAATTATGTTAGCAGATTCCTAACGACAAAACAATATTAAACAAATTTTAAAATATTAAAGATTTAAATAGGACGATTTAAACGTTAACTGACCACAAACATTAAAGATAAAAACTATATATTTTTTTTACACTTTTACTTCCTACTATTTCTGAGAATACCAATTATATTTGGTTTCAATAATTTTTTTAATCTCCGATCTAATGATTGTCTTACTCGTGATGCAAATCCAGAAAGCTAAATACAATAATTACACGGGAAAGCTTATTAAAATTGCAATATATATGTTTTTTTACAGGATGGTGGAGACTGTGGTGATGGAAGTTCCAGCTGGTGAGAACGATGGGAAGTGCAAGTGCGGTGCTAACTGCTCTTGCACCAACTGCACCTGTGGCCATTAAGTATAATGTAATTGCCAAATCTGTTTGGCAATAATAATATGTACTCTTTTACTAAATAAAACTGTGTGCTGTTGTCGTATTGCATATCTGTGTGAGTAAAATGCACTCTACGTATTTGAATCAAGTTTCGTTCACAGTGATAGCTAGCTATATAACAGCCATGGCTCTGCCATTTTATGGTTACATTTATGGACTATAATATGCATATCTCTTGCTAGTTGCTTCCTACCTTAGCTTCATGTCTCAGTTATTATCATGAACATCAAATTTTATATATACACTTAAACTCCAACACCAACAACCGTAATAAAAAATGAATTTTGGATCTTCTAAATTTTAAATTTTTATTTTAAAAGGTAAAATATGATCTTCTACCTTTAAATGATTTTTCTCTCATATTTACTTTTGGTTCCACCTATAAAATAAGTGGTAAGAGATCACTTTACTTTATAAAATAAAATTTAAAATTTAAAAAATTTAAATCCATAAAAAATTTATTCTATTAAATAAAGTCAGTTACACATGAATCAAACATCAATTTCTGTCTTATTACGTAGAGTACACAGAAAAAAAAATACATAAAAGAGTTTGAGAAAAACAAAACTATATATACATCAAAATTCGTAAATATCAAAGGCCATTATAAAATTATTTTAGATGATGCCCTAGGTCTTACGAACCCATTACCAATGAAAAACAATATTTAGAATATATTTTAATATTTAAAAATCTATGTATATTTTTGTCCATCTCAAATTTTTTTATATGTATCTTTGTCTATTTAATCTATTATGTATCGTATCTCTGTTTCTATTGAGGTCTTTTATGCATATTTATCTCATATTAGAGACGGTTTCGATTCTGGCCCTTAACGTTAGAGATCAAAACAATACTTATTCTTTATTAGAACCACATGAAACTATTCAAAGATTATTGTGGTCCAAGTAGATCTGAGATCAAATTTTGATATGAGTTCTGCTAGGGAGCCAATGGGATATTTGTACAATGTGTATAATGAATTGTTTATTTGGCCCAATATGAATTAAAAATGAAAATTACCCATGAAATAATAAATTTAAAAACTCCCATTCAGTTATTTCACATCAAATTTCAAAATTTAAATTCTCTCGTTTCAAATTTCAAAATTTAAATTCTCCCATTTCAAATTTCAAATTTTTAAAAAATCCAATTAGTTATTTCAAAAAAATAACCATCTGAAATCCTCCAATACTTTCTTCTTTTTCAACCGGCGGCCACCCCACCTTCATCAATAATCATCCCATTTCATCGTTGCTATTTGGCTTGCCACACGCCACTCACCCTTAATAAATATAACCATCCACTTAAGGATAAAAATAATCATCCGCATAGCTAATGAATTGAACATCTAACATATTTTAATTATATATAACTGTTCATACCCTGAGTCGAGCTATGCGACCCGAGCTGACTAAAGACACGAGCGACCGACCTCTTACCGAAAGAGTTCGGCCAAATCACCATGTAGGCCCAAGCAGGCCCAACAGAATGACAAAGCCCACTCTAACGGCGACTAGGCCCTTAAAAGATGAGACGGTTTACCTAACGAGATAAGATAAGATAACTATCTTATCTCAAGGAAAGCCACTCAATACTACTATAAATACACTGGAGCACCCAAGTATAACTCATACTCTAATTCTACACAAAATCTTGCCTAAAGCACGTGCTAACTTAAGCATAGGAGTCTCTTGCAGGTACCACCACCCTCCGGTGACGAAGGATCAGTAGCGCCGCCAAGTTCAACAAGTCGAAAACGACAGCTCCGGCCACAACAGCAGATCTCATCCAAGATCGGCCTTCAGTTTCAGGTAACCCTCGGAACATTGGCACCATTTTCGGGGAACCTGGAAGTCATTCCATCATCATGGCGGACAACCTTGACAACGACCACAATTTTAATTTAGAAAGCAGGACGCCACATAAGAACGCAGACATCACACCGAAAGATACACCTCAACAAAATGGAGACAAGCATTCTCCAAACACAGAAATTTTAGATGCCCTTCGAGAATAGCGAGAAAGTCTCAAGTAGCTCGAACAAGAGGCCGAACACCAGCGCGAAGCCAAAAGAGATCTCCGGAGGGAAACAAGACGACGTTGAGAGTTAGAGGACAAGCTCCTAAAGCTCAAGGCTGACCTAAAGACCAAAACCATTTGATCCAGTCATGAAGACAACTCTCACAAAGATCAAGACCCATTCACGAAAGAGATCATGAAAGCTAAAGTCCCAAAGGACTTCAAAGCTCCTGACATGACCCCATACGACGGTACATCAGATCCGAGCCATCATCTCAGCAATTTCAGAAGTAGGATGTATCTCACGGATGCCTCAGATGCAATTCGCTGTAAAGATTTCCTGACCACCTTAACCAAAACGGCAATAAAGTGGTTCGACAGCTTGCCACCAAGGTCAATAGCAAATTTTGATGACCTCACCAAGAAGTTCCTAGCCAGATTCTCTATCCAAAAAGACAAAGCCAAACATGCCCCAAGCCTGTTAGGGATTAAGCAAGGAGATCGGGAGAGCCTCCGCAATTACATGGAAAGATTCAACAAGACATGTCTAGACATACAAAGTCTGCCAACAGAAGCAGCCATCATGGGTTTCATCAATGGTCTGCGAGAAGGACCCTTTAGCCACTCCATATCAAAAAAGCATCAAACGTCTCTAAATGAGGTACAAGAATGGGTAGAGAAGTATATCAACATGGAGGAGAACTCTAGACTAGGAGAAACCTCAAAATCCGGACTCTCTTACCCCCTCGAGACAAGGATAAAGAGTCCAGGAAAAAAGAAGACCAGCCAACTGAAAAACCTAGGAAATACCACAACTACACTTCACTCAGAGTGTCTCTTGCTGATGTATACAGAGAGATATACAACACTGAGAAGATCCCACCGCCTTGCCCGATTAAACATAAAAGAGGAGGAGGAAATCGGACAGAGTACTGCAAATACTACCAAATCTACAGGCATTCTACCAATGAGTGCTTTGACCTAAAGAATGTCATAGAAAGATTGACACAAGAAGGGCGACTAGATTGGTTCTTAGCCAGTAAGACGGAAGAACCGAGAAAGAGAAGAAGGGAAGAAGAGATGGGATGAACTAAACGCCCCCACCACACCCTTGAGAGACACGTTCATATGATAAATGGAGGATTCGCAGGAGGAGGGATCTCTAAATCATCACGCAAAAGACACCTTAAAGAGGTGTATCATGTCGGAGGAGGAGACAAGTCGGACGACCTCCCCAATATCACCTTCACTCAAGAAGATGTCGCGAGCATCATCCCAGGGCATGATGATCCCATGGTTATTACCATCATACTGGCCAATGCTAATCTCCATCGAACACTGGAAGACCAAGGAAGCTCCGCGGATATGTTGTTTAAATCCGCCTTCGACAAGCTCGGTCTACAAAAATAAAGAGCTCAGAGCATATCCAAATAGCTCGTTCAGACTGGGAGACACTCCAATCCAACCACTTGGATATATCTCACTGCACACGACCTTTGGAAAAGGAACTCGGTCCAGGACACTTAACATAGACTACATAGTAGTTAACGTGAGCTCAGCTTATAACGCCCTAATAGGTCGGACAACGATAAACCAACTCGCCGCAGTAGTCTCCACTCCACATCTGTGCATGAAATTCCCAACTCCAGAAGGGATTGCCACGATAAAGGGAGACCAAAAGATTGCGTGATGCTGTTACAATGAAAGTCTAAACCTTAAAGGCAACCCCAAAGGGGAGGAAATCAACACTATCGAACTCGGGGGAGTTCGAGCTCGCGAGGAACTTTGACCGCGACCTGAAGGCGAGATCGAAGAAGTCCAGATCGGGATACCCATGATAAAACAACAAATATCGGGGCAACCTTAAAGGAATACTTAAAGGAGCCACTAATACAATTCCTAAAGGATAATGCCGATCTCTTTGCATGGAAGGCAGCGGACATGCCCGGCATAGATCCCAAGCTAATGTGTCACAAGCTGGCAGTATACCCTGGATCTCGGCCAGTGCAACAGAAACGCAGGAAGCTCAGGCCATAAAGATCCCAAGCTGTGGAAGAGCAAGTGCAAGCTTTACTGGAGGCAGGGTTCATAAGGGAGGTTAAATACCCATTATGGCTAGGCAACATTGTCTTGGTGAAGAAGTCAAATGGAAAGTGGAGAATGTGTACTGACTATACCGACCTCAATAAGGCCTGCCCAAAAGATCCCTACCCGCTTCCAAACATAGATACTCTAGTGGATGCCTCTTCCGGATACAAGTACCTCTCCTTCATGGACGCCTATTCAGGATACAATCAAATCCCAATGTACCCACTTGATCAAGAGAAGACCTCGTTCCTAACCCCAAAGGCAAACTATTGTTATATAATTATGCCCTTCGGACTCAAGAACGCAAGAACTACTTACCAGAGACTGATGAATAAAGTCTTTGCGGACCATATCGGGAAACTCATGGAGGTTTACATAGACGACATGCTGGTAAAAACACAAAGTGAGGAATCAATGTTGTCCGGCCTCACCAAAGTGTTCGACACCATAAGAAAGCAGGGTATGCGACTCAATCCTGCAAAGTGCACCTTTGCGGTAGAGGCTGGCGAATTCTTGGGCTTCATACTCACACAAAGAGGAATCGAGGCGAACCCGGATAAATGCCGGGCTATACTCGACATGAAAAGTCCGAGTTGCGTCAAAGAGGTACAGTAACTCAATGGAAGACTTGCAGCCCTGTCCAGGTTTCTAGCCGGATCAGCCATTAGATCTCTCCCCTTTTACGCAACATTAAGGAAGGGAAAGAGGTTTGAATGGACAATGGAGTGCGAACAAGCCTTCCAAGATTTTAAAAAATTCTTGCGACAATCGCCCATCCTTACTCGACCACGGGAAAGTGAAGAACTCATATTATTCCTCATAGTGGGAAGTCGGGCAATAGCATCAGCACTCGTCAGAGAAGACGAAAGTGGACAACAACCCATCTACTTCATTAGCAAGGCTCTACAAGGGGCCGAACTAAACTATCAAAAGATAGAAAAGTTTGCCTACGCCCTCATACTTACTTCTCGATGACTTCGCCTATACTTTCAAGCCCACACTATCAGGGTTCGGACCAACCAGCCCATAAAAGGCATCCTACAGAAAACAGACTTAACAGGAAGAATCTTACAGTGGGCAGTCGAGTTATCCGAATTCGATCTTCGATATGAAGCTCGGACAGCCATCAAATCACAGTACCTGGCCGACTTCATTGCTGAATACACTGACACCCCGAGAACTCCCAAAAAATGGAATCTCTACGTGGATGGTTCTTCAAACAAAACCGGGAGTGGCGCAGGTGTAATTATAGAAAGTGATCAGGGAACTCAAATCGAGCTGTCACTAAAGTTCGAATTCCCTGCTTCAAATAATCAGGCTGAATATGAGGCACAACTGGCTGATTTGAGGCTAGCTAGGGAGTTAGGAGTTCAAAAGTTACCATCTTCAGCGATTCGCAAGTAGTTACCTTACAAATAGAAGGGAGCTACCTAACTAAGGATCCCACCATGAAGAAATATCTGGACAAGACCAGAGAACAGCTCGGATAGTTCGAGGAATATAAGGTCCAACATATACCTCAGGAACAGAATGTCCGAGCCGATGCACTTTCAAAACTAGCCAGCACCAAGCCAGGGGGCAATAATAGAAGCCTCATCCAAGAAACCCTGCAAAATCCATTAATCTCGGAGGAAGAAAAAGTTCTGACCATATCAGATCAGGACCAAGGATGGATGACTCCCATAATCAACTACCTCAAGTTAGAGATACTTCCCACAGATAAGAAAGAGGCAAAAAGGCTAATACGAGTAGGGGTGGCAACACTACCCGAACCCGTGGGTACCCACCCGTACCCGTTCGGGGCGGATAATTACCCGCCCCCGCACCGGGACGGGTTTTAACGGGCGGATTCTTGGGCGGGGCGGGGTGGGGTCGGGTTTAGGTTAAACCCGTCCCTACCCGCCCCGGTATATATATATATATATATATATATATATATATATATATATATATATATATATATATAATATGTAATATATATAAAATAATTAGTAAAATGATTAATAATATTATATCATATTTAAATTTTTATTTTAATTTATGTTATGTATGTAAATAATTGTTATGTAATTTTTAAAATTTTATTTTATTTATTAGATTTAATAATTATAGGGGCGGGGTAGGTTCGATGCGGGTTTTTGTTTGGCGAGACGGGGTCGGGTAGGGCAAAAACCCGCCCCTACCCGCCCCATTGCTACCCCTAAATACGAGAGGCACAATACTACACCATAGTGGGCGACATCTTATATAGGAGAGGGATCTCAACACCCCGGCTAAAATGTGTGCCGACCTCCAATACAAGGGAAGTCTTGGGAGAAGTACACAGTGGTATGTGTGGCAACTACCTGGGGGCACGAGCTCTTTCTAAAAAAGTACTTCAAGCCGGATTCTTCTGGCCAACCTTGCAAAAAGAAGCAACAAGAGTTTGTCAAAACATGCCCACCATATCGGAAGCATGCTAACTTCCATATCGCTTCACCAGAGGAGCTCATCGGTGTTATGTCGCCTTAGCCATTCACAAAATGGGGGCTCGACCTCCTTGGACCCTTTCCCCAGGGGTCAGGGTAAGTCAAATTCCTCATTGTAGGAATAGACTATTTTACAAAGTGGATTGAGGCAGAGCCCTTAGCTAATGCCACCGCCCAAAGAAGTCGGAAATTTTTGTATAGGAACATTATCACAAGGTGTGGGATCTCTTACTCCATCACTACAGATAATGGAACTCAGTACACGGACACGTGTTTTAGGAATTTGGTAGCTGACTTGAAAATAAAGCACCAGTTTACATCTGTAGAACACCCACAAGCCAACGGACAGGCAAAACCTGCCAATAAAGTCATACTGACTGGGTTGAAAAGAAGACTACAGGACGCGAAGAGAGCTTGGGGTAAAGAGCTCCCACAAGTCTATGGGCATATCGGACAACTCCACACTCCACCATAGGAGAATCACCCTTCCGACTTGCGTACGGGATGGAGGCAATAATTCTAGTAGAGATAGAAGAAGAATCCCCCAGGATAATCCTCTACAATGAAGAAGCTAACTCCTAAATTCAAAGGGAGGAGCTCGACCTACTTCTAGAAGTCCGAGAAAGAGCTCGGATTAGAGAGGAAGCACTAAAGCGTCGAATGGCCTTAAAATATAATCAGAAAGTAGTCCAACGAAGCTTCACCGCCAACAATCTCATCTTAATCCGAAATGACATCGAAGCAGGTCGATCAGGAGGAGGGAAGCTAGTAGCTAACTGGAAAGGACCCTACCGAGTTGTAGAAGTACTGGAAAAAGGTTACTACAAGGTGTCCGACCTCGAGGGGCGAGAGCTACCAAGGTCATGGCATGCCCATAACCTAAGAAGGTACTATAGTTGGAAAGAAGTAAAGATCTTAGGCCAAGGTGCACTCTTTTTTCTGAAAAGGTTTTTTAATGAGGCGCCAGGCCAAGATCTACAAGATGTCCGACTTAGAAAGGTAAGCACTCATATGTATATATTTCTGTTTATATTCCTATTTTCCATTTAAATAAAGTTTTTTAGATTCCCTAAAAAGTTTCCTACCAAGACGCATTAATCTAAGCTCACAAAATGCTAAAATTCATCGATCGATTACAAAAAGGTCGGCAAGGTGAAAATCAAATTCATCGTCTGATTACAAAAAGGTCGGCAAGGTGAAAATCAAATTCATTGACCGATTAGAAAAAGGTCGGCAAGGTGAAAACCAAATTCATCATCCGATTACAAAAAGGTCGGTAAGGTGAAAATCAAATTCATTGTCCGGTCACAAAGAGGTCGGCAAGGTGAAGGCGTAGAAGCAGATTAATGCAAGAAATTATAAAAAGTAACCATGAAAAGCAACCTGACGAGGTCTGGCTAAAAATGGATTACTAAAAATAATATAGGAAGACCCGACAGAGAAGTCGGACCAGTGAAAGGAACACTAAAAAGGGACAAAGACATCTTGCAAAAAAAAAAGGCCGGAAATGCTTTGCTGAAAGGTACGAAGTCTTGAAAAAGACACTACTTAAAAAGCGAATGCATAAAGCAGAGTGGAGCTAAAAGGTCATCCAAATAAACTATAAAGAAAAAGTTTCCCTGGGAACACTACCTAAAAAGTTGTTGGAACATGACTAAGAAGCCCGGACAATGAAGCAAGATAGGTCGATCCAAGGCAATCAAAATTGTTTGCACAAACTAAAAAGGGTTCTATAAGAACGCTAAAAAGTTGTCGGACAAGTTAGTCCCAAGGATCACCTTGCCTAAACAGAAAAAAGACAAGTGTTGATCCAAAAGAGGTCGGACAGAAAGGTACCAACCCTCTATAAAATCCGCAAAGGTTGCAAAGGTTGCAAAGGTATGACTACCATGTCAGAAAAACATAGCCATTAAAATAAAACATTAAAGACTCAAAAGGACACCTAAAAGGCAACCTCAGAGTTTAAAAGTGTTTTGTTTTTGAAGGTTGCATAGAAGCAACCAAATATCAGAAGAGTCAACCACTTAAAAAGTTACAAAAAAACAAAGTGCAAAGGTCCACAAACTGGACTATAATATAGGTACAGAAAAGCTATAAAGCATTCAAATTCTCCCCAGTAGAAGCATCCTGGGTTGAAGTACGAGGAATGGTTGAAATCGGGACAGCATCAACAGTCCCATCCGCCCAGTTCAGAATTTGCACATAGGGTTCGGGCTCTGGGTGGTCGACCTCAGCTGAATGGGTTGAAAAAGCTGAGACTGCAGAAGCTTTGGCCGGCGGCACAAGAGGAGGACCCTCATCCTCATCGTCTGGGGCAGGCACAATCTTACCATCCTCCACTACATTATCCAAACTGAAGAGAGTCAGGTCGAGCTCAGAAGCAAGAACTCAGACTTGAGCCTTCAACTTTTCATATGCATCAGTCACACAGCCCACCAGATGACTTTGCAGCTTGGCATAATCGGCTTGGGCAGATTGAAGCCTCTCCCGAGTCTCTAGCAACTCGGCATAAGTATGGGTGCGGCTCTCTTTGGATTTTTTGGCGATCTTATCGGCCAGGTTGGCAGCAGCTTCAGCAGTAGAAGCTCTGGATTTCTCCCTCTCCACATCCAACTCCAGTTTAATCACCTTGACATCAAGCTCATCCTTCAAGCTCTTAATTCTGTCATATTCAGACTTGGCATTCCCCATAAAGGCTTTAGTAGCTCGGATAAGAGATTCCATAACAACATGGGATAAAGCCGCACCGATATTGGCCATCCGAATACTCTTACTTGTAACAAAATCAAGGTGATGAAGAATATATACATCATCCAACGGAAGCTTACCATTAGGAGCATTGAGCTCGGTAGCAAAACCTACACCATCAAAGTCCTTGGCATTCAGATAATAAGAACCAAGAGTTTTCTGACGCTTTGAAGGAGGACCAGCCGTAGAAGGAGAGGAGGCAGCGCTGGAAGTCGGCTGAAGAGGGTCAGAAGGAACCACCCGAACCTGAGGAGTTGGGTCAGAAGGAACCACCCGAACCTGAGGAGTTGGAATGATCTTCCTCGGCCTAGAAATGTCCGAGGTCGGCTTCTTCGGGGGAACTTGAGAAGATCCTTCTCCAGAAGCCTTCGTCGAGATATTTTGTACAGCAGTCGCCTTCTTCGCCTTACGAAAGGCTTTCATAGAATCTGTAGATTTCACTATCTCTACAAACAGAAACCAAGAAAACAAGTCACAAACAGAAAGGGGTAAAATTCAACTACAAAGTAAAACTATAGAAAATAAGTCGGCCACTACCCAGTTCAGCACGAAGGAGGGAAAGATCTCCTAGAAACTTCTTTGTGTCGAGATGAGGAGGCCCCCCCAATTCTCCTCTAACACACTCACAAAATCCTGTTCAACCTCATTTAGGCTCTCCCAAGAATACTTAGTAGCAACTACATCTTTTTGCCAACACAAAGGAAAAGCTAGCTCGTTATTTTCATCTAAAAAGAAAGGGTGGACGTCTTCAATAGCTTGGACTTTAAAGTAGTAGTTCTTAAAGTCCCGGAAGGATTCATCATACATAGAAAATACCTTTTTTTCCTGGGTAGCTCAGAACGAGACCCAAGAAGCCTTTTTCTTGGCTACTCCAGGTTTGGTCAACACGAACAGATAAAGGAAGAGAGATATGGAAGGGCGGACACCCAACTCTTGACACAGTAGCTGAAAAATTTTAATGAAGGCCCAGGAATTCGGATGAAGCTGGGAAGAGGCTACGTTGCAAGACCACAACAGCTCGGTCTCAAAGGCAGAAGGGATGGTAATACCCATTTGACTAAAAAAGTAGTCATAAGCATAGAAAAAGGGCCTCTCCGAATCAAAGAAGGAAAACTAACCTTCTCCTCAGGGTCAGGCGACACCAATTCATACTTCTTCTCCTCGTTCCTATCACTACAAATACTATGGAACTTCCTAAGTCTCACACAATATTCGGGGTCAGCCATGGTGACACACATTAAGATTATGGAGTCCAGTCAGTTAGACATGCCGTCAGGGATCTTAGTAGATATCTCAACAATATTTTTTCGGGAAGACATAGGCCAACTATCTCTACAGAAAGAAAATGAAAGAGTGGATTACTACCAAACAACTCGGGCAAATAAGAAAATAACTCGGACAATAAAAAGTAATCAGCAAGTGTCAAATATGGCAGTAAAAGGGAACAATAACTAAACCCAATCCAATCAAAATAATCATCTATATAAAAATAAAATAACCATCCGCATACCTACTAAAATGACCATCCTAAATTGACCATTAAAATAGAAGAAGAAGATGAATAAACAGAAGAAATTATTATTGTGGTGAAACATAATTTTGAAGGACTAGTTATGACAAAAGTGGCACTGTTGTGAAGCATATGGCTCAAATTATGAAAGAAGCTGACCATACTTGGATCCGAAGAAGAAGAGTATGGTGGTATCATCGGTGAGAAGATGTTTGAAGGAATGGGAGAAAGCGAAGCCGGTTTGGAAGAGAGGCACGAAAACAGTGGCAGCAACGTTAGGCTGAGCGTCGGAAGGCGAGGCGCATTGGGATGACTGGTGGAGGTGAGGACGCTGTCGGTGGGAGGATGTGGCAGCTTCAGTATAGCCGGCAAGAAATTCAGTGACGCGAGGTGAGAACCAGAAAAGATGACAGTGAGTTTTGAACGTGTATTGGAGGTTACAATAAGATTAGAAATAACTGTACGTAGAGTGAATGGATTTAAATACTAATCTTAATTTTAAAATTTTAAAATTTAAAATTAAATAATTAATTAATGATCTATTTTTTATTTTATTTTATCTTTTATTTTTAATTTATTGTACATATTATACACCATTAATATTGATTCCAATACTTTTTCTTTTGATATATAGTTGAAGCAGTAGTGTCGTACACTTAATTTAAATAAAGCTGCATTTGATTATCAATGATAACTTTTCACGTAGTAATAAACTCTTAATCATGCACATGGTCTCCCTATGATGGTATAATCCAATGTTTAATTCCAATCTTTCTAAATATAATATTCTTTTGTAGCTGTTAGTGATTTCATAAAGTATTTATTATAAGGTGATTGTTTTAGTACCATCATTAAATTATATGTATTGATATCATACAAAAAGTAAACAAATAAAAATTTGCCATATGAATTATTTTTTAAATATTAAATTATTATATATACAAAAATATTTTTATAAATAATTATAAAAGAAATAAATATACTCTTGTAATTAATTTTGTTAAATGATATATTAAATAATCATTTTTATTTTTGTAACAAAAATATCCTTTTTCAATAATAATTAAAATCAATATTAAATCATTAAATTATTTCCACATAAAAATTGTGCTTGCTTTCTTCTCTCTATATCAAAGTTGCCCAAAAAATAATGAACAAATTTTAACTTGGCAAAAAATCTCAAAACCAGTCTTTATCTCCTTCTCCTTACTCACCCTTTCTTGTGCTTCTCTAACTCTGTCTCCGCTACATGCTCCCTTGCCTCGTGTTGTTTCATTTTTGCCGTCCTGTCACGCACTGCTGTGCTGTCGCCGCCCTGCCTCACATCGTCGCGTCGTCTATGGATATTGTCATGTGGGTGTTGTATCGTACAATGTTTCCTGCTAGTAGAGGTGACAAACGGGGCTAAACCTTCCGGGACGGCCCGTGTAACCCGTCAAAAAAAGCAGGCCGGGTTGAAAAATTGGGATGCCAAATAGCAAAAGCCCACTAACCCGCACCGCTTAAACCGCGGGCTTTGGCGGGGCGAGGCGGGCTTCCCCCCTTGGTTTAGTGTTCTTTTAGTGAGGGAGTATTTTTACAATTTTTTTTTACCAAGACCTAACTTCTCCCAACCTAACTTACAAGAGTATGAAGATAAAAATTGAGTGGTTTGGATTATGTTTATGTTACTTTGGTGATAATATTTATAATTATGTTTTAAATTATGTTTATTTTGTTTTAGAGAGAATATTTATACTTATGTTTTGGATGAAAACTTGGTTTATAATTATGTTTATTAGATATTTATAATTACAAAGATTTTAATGTTTATGAATATAAAAAATATAATTTTTTATGCCTTTAGAAATTATAAATTTATTAATATGATTGTGAAATTATATATATTATTTAGTAGTTAATAGTAAAAAAAAGAGGAGATTTGGCAGGCTTAGCCCACTAGCCCGTAGTTAGGCGGGGCGGGGTGGGATTCTAGGACCGCCTCACTAGGCAGAGCGGGGCTGACTAGCCCGCAAAGGGGCGGGCTTTTGGCGGGGCAGGGCGGGCTTGGCTTCCCCACTTGCCACCCCTACCTGCTGGAGCCTGTGGGTGTTGCTGTGTTGGAAGTTGCTAGTGTCACTATTACTATTGCTCTATTCTCTTTCATGGCGCTGCCAGTTTAGGTAATCTACAAACCTCCTCTTTTTCTCCTCTAATAGTTTCTTTCCACCTTTGTTCAATACTTCAGTTCAATATTTAAACTTTAATTTGTCATATTCTTCTATTTTATTCTGAATATGATTATGAATTTATAATTCTACTAGTTATTGTATTGACTTTGAATCTTCTCTATGGAACTGATTTGGCCATAGGAGACATATGGGGATTGGTATTGGATTCAGAATATCAAGCTTATGAGTTTTATGCCAAATATGCCAAGTGCTATGAATTTGTGTCCCAAAAAGACTTGAAGTCAGTAGATGCTAATGACAATATTAATACAAGATAATTGGTTTGCAAAAAGGTTGGAGAAAGACATTAGAAGCACCATAAAAGTGACAATTGACAAAGGGAGCATAGGTAATTACTCGTGTCAATTGCAAGGCTAGGATTCATTTCATTCGTCAGTATAGGTCAGATAAGTGAAAAGTAAGTGCTTTTGAGAATGAACACAATCATCCATTATGTTCACCTAAGTATAGACATCTTATTGTTGTTAATCATGGGCTCAATGATGCTTACAAAACACAAGCAGATAGCTTGCGAGCATGTGGTGTTAAAACATGTCACATAATGGATTTCATGGTTTCTCAAAAGGGTGGATACAATAAAGTTGGTTTTACCAACAAAGATCTACACAACAATATTAGTAGGACTAGGTGTGGCAAAGTGAAAGATGGCGATGCATTTGCTACGTTGGCTTATCTGTTGTCCAAGACAGACAGTGACCTGTTATTTCTAGAAAAATTTCCCTTAAAAAGATAGTAAGTTGAAAAATTTAATGTGATCAGATGGAGCAAGTATTGTTGATTATGAATATTTTGGCGATGTCATGGCTTTCGACACCAAAGTATAAACAAAATATCTATAACAAGCCCTTAGTCATGTTTTCAGAGACCAACCAGCATGGCCAAACAACTATTTTTGGATGCAACATACTTTTAGATGAAAGAATCAAAACTTTTAAGTGAGCATTGAAGGAATTTTCTAAAATCATGTCAAGCAAACTACCTGGAGGCATTGTGATAGACGAGGACCGCGCCATGAGAGAGGCCATCTCATAAGTATTTCCTGTTTTACCACACTGCCTTTGTGCATGGCATCTCCATCTTAATGTGGTATAAAATATAAAAAATAAACATTTTTGGGATGACTTGAATGTATTATTTTATGCACAATTTACTATAGAAGTATTTGAAGAGAGATGGAGTGAGGTCATATTGAAATATGGACTTGCCAACAACGAATAGGTCTAGGGCATTTATAGTGACAAAACGAAGTGGGCTACTACATATTTGAGGGAGCACTTTTTTGACAAGAGCTACATCATAACGTGAAGGAATTCATTTATTATTGAAGAACTCTGTTGACAGTAAAACCAGCCTCGTTGAATTCATGCATAAATTCAGTGCAGTAGTAAAGCATTACCAAAACAACAATCTTAATGCTAACTTTTGTACCTTTTATAAGTTCCATATTTTGACTACGTATTTGAAAAATTTTGAGAAATAAGTTGCTGAAATTTATACTTGAAATATTTTTAAACTTATAAGAAATGATATAAAAGTAGCAGGTGCTTTAAATGTCACTGAATGCCTAAATAATGGAGATCTTTTTTAGTACAACATAAGTGACTATGTTAATCAATAATGGCTATTTAAAGTATCCTACGATAAAGATAAGGACTTGTTTGTGTGAGAGTGTAAGCTATTTGAGACTCGTGGATTATCGTGCTCTCACATCTTTAGAGTCTTGAAACATCGCAATGCAAAATGTGTCCTTAGATCCTTATCCTGAAAAGGTGGACAAGGGAAGCAAAGAGTAATTTAATATGCTCAATTGGAGAGCGAGAATCCGCTGATGATATACTGTACACACTTAGATGCGGTACAATAGCATCAATTTGTTGAAAGCTCTGCGATATTTTTTTAAAAAATTCAACCAACTATAGGAAAATCTCAAGTGAGTTATTGAAGCTAATTTCAAAGATATAAAAAAGAAAAAAGAATTAATGCACAAGCGATGTTTTCTCCCATGTCAATGCTAATAGGTGATCTTGCTATTGTGAAGTAAAAAGGTGCTTCAAGAAAAGTTTCAAAAAGCCAAAAGAAGCGAAGATGTGCACATTGTAAGTCAAAAAGGAATTTTATTAGGAGATGTCCATTACTCTTCAACGAAGACTCACATGCTGAATACTCAAATATAAAAGAAGATGAATTAACGGTATTAATAAAATGTCTTTTCTATCGGTTATTTTATGCTTATCATTATTTTAGTGTCTTCTATAGAACTATTAAATAATGTTATATTTTGAGCATTATTTTTCTTTTGAGTAAAGTATCGTTTTTATCCCCAACATTTGCAGTAAGTCTCAAAGTTGTCCCTAACGTTTGAATCGTCCTATTTAAGTCCCTAATATTTTAAAATTGACTCAATGTTGTCCTGCCGCTAGGAATTTGTTAACGAAATTGACGGCAGGATAAAATTGAGATGATTTTTAAATGTTAGGGACTTAAATAGGATGAATATGTTGGAGACAAAAACGATGCATAGAAATAAAATTTAATTTTATCCTTTAATTATGTCAATTTTTTATGGTACATAATTATTCAATTATTTTTTAATCATATCTAAATAAATTATACTTAATCACATTAATTTTATTCTAAATAAATTTATTTTTTTATAATTTTACTCTTAAAAATTTTTACTCATCATAAAATATTTGTAGAATGACTAGTACATAAACTTGTGGGAAAAAATGATACATATATAATAAAGTAATGTGATTCTAGTCTTTTTATACACATTTCATGATGAGTAAAATATTTAAGAGTAAAATTATAAAAAAAATAAATTTATTTAGAATCAAAATAATGTGATTAAGTGTAGTTTACTTAAATGTGATTAAAAAATAATTGAATAACTATGTACTGTAAAAGATTGATATTAGTGAAGGATAAAATTAAAATTTATTTCTATGTACCATTTTTGTCCCCAACGTTTTCATCATATTTAAGTCCTTAACGTTTCAAAATTGTCTAATTTTTTTCCCGCCGTTAATTCCGTTAACAGATTCCTAACGGCAGGACAACATTGAGTCAATTTTGAAATGTTAGGGACTTAAATAGGGCAATTCAAACGTTAGGGACAACTTTGAGACTAACCCAAAATATTGAGGACAAAACGATACTTTACTCTTTTTCTTTTTTATATTAAGTTGAGGTACGTGAGACCAGTAAACAGACTCACTTTCAAGACACTAAATCAGCAGAAAAGTCACCCATGCATAATAACATCAAATTTAAATAATGGACTTGTTTATCTTATACCATGTATCAAATTTATTATGATTTTAATTCAAAATTGATGTATATTTATTCTCATAACTCTAATATTATTTTTTTCTATAAAAAAAATTCAAGGGAAGTGAAAATAAGAAATTTGTATCTAAATTGAAAGCTACAGTGAAGATTAGAGCAAATGAAAAAAAAAGGTCTAAGATAGAAGGTAACATATCTCCTATCCAATCATTATCATGGAGAGAGTGATCATGATAAAACAACAATAGTAAATTAAAATCTTGATCGGTGCATTATATTAGGATGTTCAAGAAAGAAAATTAAAATCTTATTTTAACTTTAACTTATTTTAATTTAATAGCATAAGTGAAACTGAGGAATTAAAAAAGAGTGAGATCAAGACTTTGAGAAAGTATTAAAGATAAAGATTTGTCTTAATCCGTATCTATGCATGTACAAATGTATGCATATACAACCTAGAACTTGCTCCGGTTGTGTTTGCATTAAAGGTATGGAGACACTTATATGGAGAGAAGTTCTAAGTCTTCTCTGATCATAAGAACTTGAAATACCTCTTTGATCAAAAGGAGCTTAATATGCGTCAGAGGATCTGGATGAAATTGCTAAGGATTTTAATTTTGAGCTAAGTCATTATTTGGAAAAAGATAATGTGGTGGCGGATGCACTGAGTCGGAAGTCTTTAAACATTTCTTAGATGATGATCAAAGAGGAGATGTTGAGAGAGTTTGAGAACCTTAATTTGAGCATTAGAGAGGTAGCTGGGAATATGTGCCTAAACCAGTAGCATATCTCCAGTGATTTCAAGGCTGAGATTCAGAAGGCTCAGCAGAATGATCAAAAGCTGCAAAAAATGTTGCAAGGAATAGAACAAAAGAAATAAAGAGCGGTTACTCGAGACAAAAAAGGAGTTTGGGGGTACAAAGGAAGAATTTGTGTACCGAATATGGGAGACTTGAGACGATGTGTTAACAGAGGCTCACAGAAGTGAATTTTTTATTCATCCTGGGACTACCAAGATGTATCATGACCTAAAGGCGATGTTTTGGTGGGCAGGAATGAAAATGATATAACGGTGCATGTATCTAAATGTTTGACTTGTCAGAAGGTGAAGATTGAACATCAGAAGCCGTTCGGAATACTACAACCTTTAGAGATTCCACAATGAAAGTGGAAAGGTATCACCATGGATTTCATGTCTGGTTTGCCGAGAACTAAAGAAGGATTTGATGCGATATGGGTAATTTTTGATTGTTTAACTAAGTTTGCTCATTTATTGCCTGTTTGTATGAGCTATATCTTGGAAGAGTTGGCGCATTTATACATTAAAAAGATTATAAGACTGCATGGTGTGCCTACAGCTATAGTATCTGATAGAGATCCTCGCTTTACTTCAAGAATTTAGAAAGCATTCTAGAAAGCGTTCGGGACTTGATTATGCCTAAGTACTGCATATCATCCTCAAATCGGTGGTCAATCGGATACAAACTCTGGAAGATATGCTAAGAGCTTGTGTGTTGGACCAACTGGCAAGTTGGGATCGATACATGCCACTAGTAGAGTTTGCGTACAATAACAGTTACGATGCAAGCATGGGTATGGCTCCGTATGAGGCTTTGTATGGGAGAACGTGCCAATCTTCACTATATTGGTATGAGGCCGAAGAATCGAGTTTTTTGGGGACTGAGTTGGTGATAGAGACGACGGAACATATTAAGAAGATTCGATCTAGAATCCTTACCACTCAGAGTCATCAAAAAAGCTATGCTGATCAGAAACAGAAACCTTTAGAGTTTGAAGAGGGCAACCATGTGTTTCTGAGGGTTACTCCAACTACAGGTATCGGAAGAGCGATAAAGATAAAGAAACTGAATCCCCGTTATATCGGTCCGTTTCAAGCACTGAATAGAATTGGGCCGATGGCGTATTGAATAGCTCTACCACCGCATCTTTCGAACCTATACAGACGTATTTCACGTTTCGCAACTTTGGAAGTATACTTTTGATGCAACTCATGTTCTAGAACCTGAATTGGTTTAGTTGAAGGAGAATTTGATGTTTCAAGTGGTTCGGGTCAGGATTGATGATGCCAGCATTAAGAAACTCCTAGAGAAGGAAGTCTCATTAGTAAAGGTTGCTTGGAGCCGATCCGGAGTAGAGGAACATACGTGGGAGCTTGACGATTGGATTTTTGACGGTTTAGAATTTCTCAAATAAAATCTCGTCGAAGTATAGTTTCTAAACCAAGCAATAATCCTTTCATACAAAAAGTTGTTTGTCACTAAAACAAACCCCTAAATTTATAAACCGAAGTATTTAAACCTCGGGTCGTTCTCCCTAGGATTTACAATAAAGTGTCTTGTTATTGGTTGTGAGTTATTTTGGGGTTTTTGAGATTATAGACAAGAAATATAGATGGTAAAGAAAATAAACTAACAACTAGCAAAGCTCTTGGCAAGATATAAGAACTAGAAGTCCTATCCTAGTTATCCTCCTCAATTGTGATGGTAAATTGTCCATTGCTCCCACTTAGTTAACCTCTAACCATGGAGGGAAGTCAAGTGGATGAATCAATTTGATTCCTCAAGTCCTAATCAACTCCTAAAGGAAAGACTAGCTTTAGAAGTATTCAAATCAATTAGCAACTTCTAATTATCAATCAACAAAAGGATTAGATAACTCAAGAGTCACTAATTACTCAACCAAAGCCAAGAAGAACAAAAGCTACACTAAAATCCTACCAAGCATTTCATCAAACACTTGGAAGGCACAAAAGAAAAGCAAAGCAATTTGACAACAAGAAGAGAATCTAACAACAATTATTGAAAGAAATTAACAACAACAATCAAACGAAACACAATTATTATGAATTACCTCAAATTGCATTATTGGAAGAAAACTAAGGAACAACAATCTATCCAAAACAAAATGAAGAATTACAATTATGAAAGCACATAACTAGAAAGAGAGAGATGAGAAGATTAAGAATTGATATAGGAAAATTGAATCAAAGCATGAATTAAATCTAGATCTAAGAAAAGAGATTAACCTAAACCTAATCCTAATTCTAGAGAGAAGTGAGAGCTTCTCTCTCTAGAAACTACTTCTAAAACTAACTATCTATCTAATCTCCTTCCTAATTAGTCTATGGGTGTGAATGTCTATCAATCTCCTTCAATCCTTGGCTCTTATATGCATTTTGGCGCCAAAGTTGGTTGCTAAAAACCTTCCAAAATCGCCAGGCACGTGTTACATTAATGAGGTCATGTGCCACCATCGGCGCGTGAGCGCACGGTACGCGTGCGCGTCCTGTTTCGCAATGTGCGCGCGAGCGCCTTGTGCGCGTGCGCGTGCATGGCCTGGATCAATTCTTTGGCTTTTTGTGCTTCCCTCCACTTGTATGCTTCCTTCCTTGCTTCCTTTGATCCATGCCTAGCCTATTTCAACCTGAGATTACTGGCAAACACATCAAGGTATCTTATGGAATCAAAGAGAAACTAGAATTCATCGAAATAAGGTTCAAAAAGCATGTTTTTACACTTAAGCACGAATATGGAAGAGATGACAAAACCATGCTAATTCATAGGCTAAATGTGACAAAAGGTTATCAAGACACTCTAAATTTAATACAAAACAAACCGTCAAATTGGGGTTTGTCAACCTCCCCACACTTAAGCCTTAGCATGTCCTCATGCTAAAATAAGAAGGAACTAAGGGTTATGACATTTATTGGATGCAACTACTCTATACGAATCATATCTAAATGCAACTACCTAAAGCAAATGTAAATGCTTAATTCAAACATATCAATTTGCCAAGAGATCATGTGTAAGCACAAGGGCTAGGCAATAGGAATTAAATCCAAACCACAATTGTATTGAATTGTCAAAAAGAATTTAAACTTGCAAGAATATAGATAATATGGGTGAACACATGTGATTGAACTTTTGAACCCTCACCGGATATGTGTATCCGCTCTATTCACTCAAGTGTTTAAGGGTCAATTCACTCAATTCTCTTCTAATCAAGCTTTCCGAAATTTGATTTTCTTCTAACAATCAACATTTATTCAATGCATGCATACATTCATCATGAGGTCTTTCATTTAGGTTGTAATGGGGTTAGGGTCAAGGTAGGATCATTTATGGTTAAGTGGACTAGGATTTGAATCTTTGATTAGCATAGACTTCCCCACCTAACTATGTAATGACCTATACAAGTTCAAACTATTCTAACTACCTATTCTTCACTTTTTCTTACATATTCATGCATTTCCTATTTGATTCATGACACCTATGCATTGATTCCCTTTTTATTGACTTCACTTTGGGGCATTTTGTCCCCTCTTTATTATTTTTTCTTCTTTTTCCATATACAATTTGTTTCTTTTCATTTCTTTTGTTTTTCTCATTTTCACTTTTATTTCTCTTTTTTTTCTTTTTTATTTCTTTTTCTTTTGTCAAACTATATACAAGAACATCAATGCATAAGGTCTATTCATTTAATCAATACATGAGTATGTACCCAATTCCTAAACATGAAAGTGTACTACCCCTTTTATCCCATCCAATGTTCCCAAGCCTCACCAACTTTGAATAATAAACACTCTCACTAGCCTAGGCTAATCAAAGATCCAAACAAGGACTTTTATTGGTTTTCCGCCTTGGCTTGTAATGTGCTGAATTGAGAATAAGTTGGTTAAGCATAGGCTCAAAATTGGCTAACAATGGAGAATAAAAGGTTGGCTATTTGGGTAAGTGAGCTAATGAAGTAATGGCCTCAATCATATAAATGCATAAATACAAGAAATAAATGGACATATAGAATCAAGCAAATCAAGGATTACAATCATAGAAAGAGCAATTTCACACAAGAATGAAAATAAGTGGCTATAAAATGCAACCACATCAATAGGCTCAAGTCTCACAAGCTTGTGTTCTTAGTTCAATACATTCTTCACAAAGTATATAATTCGAGCAAGTTTTACCAAAAAAATATTTTCTTTCAATCAATTGGGTCAATGCCCTATATTTAAACTCCTTGGAAAATTTCAATGTTTGACTAAGCATTGTTGTGATTGAAAAATTCAAAAATTTTCTTAGTTCACCCCTTTCTTTTACTTAAAATCAATTTCTTATGCAAAAGAAAAGGGTAACTAAATATTTGCAATTCAAGTATGATTTCTAATCACAACCACAACTAAAAGTAAAGGTAAACAAGATGTATAAAGAAAAATCCAACTAAAAGTACGGAATCTATCATCCAAAACATCTAAAAATATCCAAAAGCATCAAAATATCTAAAATCCAAAATAAGCAATAAAAGTATCCAAAGCAAACTAGAAATGCATCAAAATATATACAAAGATGTGCAAAATAGGATAACTAGGCTGAAAAGTTCACCGGTTCCCAAATAATGCTACCGGTGCCCTCCCCACACTTAAAATCAAGCATCGTCCTCGATGCTAAACCGGAGGATCAGTGGGAGGTACAACGATAGGCTCTGGCTGTGGGGTCGGATCCTCATGAGTCTGTGGTGGCTCTGTAGTGTCAGGGGTATCCTGCTGAACTCGTGCCTCCGCCTCCTCCTCCTGATGATCCTGCTCATCGGAGGCCGGAGAATCGGGAAGTGGAGGTAGCTCAGCACCCAAGGAAATCAGTGCCTGGTCCATCCGATCCAAATGGCGTCTGACATGGCGTCTCTCACGCTCTAAGAATCGGAAAAGACGCTGGACCAGGAGATAAGTAGGCTCAGGGGCTGCTGGTGGATCTTTAGATGATGAAGGAGCTGTAGCTGTAGAGGATGATGGGGCAGCTGTAGGGGCTGATGGTGAAGGTGTCCCCATGACAGCTCTAGCCCGAGAGCGGCGTCTAGCAGGTGGCCTCTCGTGCACCCAACCACCCCAGGGGATAGTAACCTCCCTGTCATCAGCATCAGGGGGCGGTGGTCGCACATCATCATCCAGCCATGGGACCTCAGCTAGGGCCGCCATACTCGTGACCAATGTAGGAAATGGGAGTAGGCCACGAATATGCGCCCACCACATACACTGTCGGATAAGTCTAGGGAAAGAGACCTCCTTCCCCTCCATAACACACCCAATAAGTAGGAGCATCTCCATAGGGATCTCAGAGAAGTGGGTGGTAGGTAAGACATAGCAAGCGAATATCATCTGCCAAGTCTTGGCCTCACGAGTCAGATGAGTGAATAGCATCCCTTTCGGCTTAGTATTACTCGCATCCATAACCCATGTGGCATCTGGTAACCCAATAACACTCCTGAGTGCCTCATAATCAAAAGTCATGCTGTGTATGGCTAACTCAGCCTGCTGATGGGCACACAGCTCATCCGGGACATGCCGGCACTGTAGTGCCTCCTCAATCGCAGTCTCAGTAATCATAATCTCCCTACCCCGCACCTGAACCGAATCCAATGTCGGACGGAAGAAGTTGCAGTAAAATTCCTTCACCCAAGATACATTGATATCCCCCAAATCTCGGTCAACAAAGTGAATACCCAACTCAAGGATCTGACCGGTAATAGACCGTCTCACATCAGTAGGGAGGAGCAACTTTTTCTCAATGTTCAGCTTTGTAGTTCGATATTTAGAAAATCGGAGCTCACAGTAAAGATTGGGGAATTTGTCAGGGTTGGTAGAAGGTAACTGCTGATTCTCCTTGTCTACATCATTTAATGGATTCTTGGCATAATTCTTGTAGATGGAAGGAATGGAGGGGGTAGAGTGTTTTCTCTTCTTGGAGGTAGTGGCTATGGCTTTACCTTTATCCGACATCCTAAAAATTATGATAGAGTATATAAGACATTTAGCATGTAGCAAAGAAGGCATGTTCAGGATACAATTATCAAAGAATAATCATGATGTTGCAATGAATATGCAAAAGTGAACAAGTGAACCAAGAAAGCAAGCTCCATTAAAATTCACAACTCATATTCAAAAGGCAATAATATCATCATATTTTGAAAGAATTGTTAAAGGGGGTTAAAGGTGAGCGGAAGTTAGATGGTTAAAGAAATTAGTGAGTTAGAAAAGTAGATTAGTGATATGATGATATTTATGCGTAATGAAAAGAAAAGATATGGTTCATGCTCACAAGAATTGTGCAAATCCGGGAAGTCAAAGGGAAATAGAAAGTTGCCCAAATTTGAAATAAAGCTCAAAATGAAACTAATTTCCTTGAAAATCGGGCAGCATTCCGGCTTAAAATTGGACATTCCCGGATAGCAAATTAGCACAATTAGCATAGAAAACAACATCAATTAGGCAAGGTGACAGTGGTATAGCATTCAGGCAACATGAAATGCACAAAAACAGTCCAAAATCAGCATACAACATCCAAAGAGGCAGACGGCAATTAAGCACGAACGGAGCACTTATCAGACCTAGAATCCTCTATCCAGCCCTAGCTACCTAACCGCAGTTATTTCTATCTAACCTAACATACAAAGTTCTAAGTCCAACTAACTAACATGCAATTACAGTAATTAATCCAAAACGAACAGTAAAAAGGAAAAATAACAGAAATGGAGCAGGAACCTAGGGGCAGAGAAGAGCTAAGAATGGAGAGGAAGCTGGGATAGATAGGGCCAGCAGGGACAGGCACGGGCACCGCCGTGAACGGTGGCGGTGAGGATGGCCGGCGCGGTGGTTCTACTAGAAGATGAGAAACCGAAGGAAGGCGGGACGGTGATGATGAAAGAGGAGAATGAGAGAGGAATGAGCAGGAAGGGGAGAGCGGGAGTGGGCCGCCGGCAGTGATGACGGGGTGGCGGCGGAGGGGTCGGTCGCGGTGATGTGGGTGAGAGGAGTGAGAGGGAGAGAGAGAACGGGTGGTGGTGAGAGGGGAAAGAGAAATGATGGCCGAAGGTGGTGACGGAGGTAGGGTGTGCGGCGGCGGCCGGTGCTGCTGCTGCGACGGCGGTTGGGCAAGAGAGGAGGAAGAAGAAGATAGAGGTTGGGGGAAAGAGTGCGCTGCGGCGCAACGCTCTTCGCGTCTTAGGGTTATCCCATATTTTGAATCGACGCGCGCGCGCCATCTGCGCGTCCGCGTCGATTGATGGAACTTGGGACCTACGCGTGCGCGTACAACACGCTTGAACGTGGATGAGCAGAGTAGGAAGGGACGCGTGTGCGTACAGTGCGCGCACGCGTGCAAGGAGTTAGGCTAGGGGCTTAGAGTTGGCCCAACTCAGGCCTAACTCTCTGGAGAATGGCCTGGAAGTCGCGCAATCAGATCGGCGCGCACGCGGCATGTACGCGTCCGCGCGCAGTGAGAAAAATTGGGAGGCCCACGCGTGAGCGTGGAGTGCGCTCTAGCGTGGATGGCATAACAGGTAAGGGCGTGTGCGCGTACAGTGCGCGCACGCGTACATTGGATTGGGCCTGAGGCTTAGGATGGGCATGAGGCACGCCCAACTCTTGGGTTCGTGGCCTAAATTGGTGGCAGCACGCAAGGACGCGCGCGCGGCAAGTGCGCGTCCGCGTACCTTGCTAAGTTATGAAATGGCGCGTTGGCGCGATGTGCGCGCTCGCGCAGACCGAGTTGGGCCTGGGGCCTAAAGCTAGCCCAGAAATGGCTCAACTCTCTGGGGTGTGGCTCAATCAATTGCAGCAGCAAATCGGTGCGGACGCGGCAGGTACGCGTCTGCGTGAACGTCCATGTTCTTAAAAACGGCGCGCACGCAAGTTGTGCGCGTCCGCGTGGATCGTGTTGGGCTCAAGGCATAATGTTTGCCCAAGGGAGGCCCAACTCTCGGGAGTGTGGCTCGTGGTGCATCCACACAGGGACGCGTGCGCGTACATGGTGCGCGCGCGTCCACCCCTTTTTTTTTTCATGTCAGAAAACAAATTGCTGGATGCTCCCCTTAGGCTTCACAACTCTTATTCACTCAACCATCATACAATTCATAAAAATACAATTTTTTTGGTATTATTCATCTACTACTAACCACAACATGCATGTGACTGAGCTACAATTAAGTTGTACAAACAATTATGTATGAAACATCTACCTACAATGGTAACTCAAATCACTTATTAAGTAAATGTAAAAGATTGGAAAGAGTTTACCATGGTGGGGTGTCTCCCACCTAGCACTTTTAGTTTAAGTCCTTAAGTTGGACATTTTGAGATGCTTGTCGTCATGGTGGCTTATGTTTGTATTCATCCTTGAATCTCCAAGGATCCATGCTCCTCAATTGGTTGACAGAATTTCCAACCGTTTTTATTGAGCTTGGGCAGAGTTCTACCCAAAATACGAGTTCCCATATTTGGTCTTCACATAGCGAACCGGGATCCCATATCTTATTTTCGCATCCATCCGTTAGTTGAGTTCCATGATTTTGTCGGATGGTTGGTTGACATAAATGTGGTGGACACACAGAATTCTCTTTACTCCACCAATGCTTCCTTCTAGATCCATACACGGTGATCTTTATCCCAACATTATCCCTATACCTTGAGGCCTTGACCTTAATGAGCTTAGCACCTACTTTCCAACCACTACACAACTCATTTCCACTTTTAATTCCACAAAGAGTTCTAAGTTGACCATCATTTTCAATTAAACCATATTCAAGTGAGAAAGTAAAGCTTAGGGATAAGAATTTTACCCACTTGAATGTTGTTTTGGATGGTAACTTGGGAAGGGAGGCTTCCCCACACTTAGACAATGCAAGGTCCACTTCCTTAGGCTCTTCTTGGGTTGCTTCCACCTCTTCACAAGCTTCTTCAAATTCAACCTTTTCCCTTTTTCCACATGGCTTGGTGTTGACATATTGTTTAATGGGAGGTGATTCAACTTTGGATAGGAATTCATCGATGAATGAATTCATCTCTTGATCAACCTCTTCGTATTCTTCAATCTCAATATACACCACGCCATTCTCATCTTCCTTGGGAGGTTGTGCACACTCTTTTATAGTTTCAACTTCGTGTCCAATGGGAGAGGATTCCATTGTAGAGAGGAATTCATCCATGATTGAATCCATCTCTTGATAAGCTTTTTCCAAGTCTTCAACTATGACATGCCTTGGAGGTTGCGCACCCTCTTCAACATCAATATCAAGCTTCTTGGGAAAGTGCTCCATGATGCTACATTCCCATGGACTTTCAACATCCCCTAGATCTTCAACCACCTCTTCCTTTTCTTCAATGATCATAGGCTCCTCCAATTGTTCCAACACAAAATAGCATCCCTCATCCCCCACCGGAGTTTTCAATCTCTCCTTCATGCTTTGTTCTTCTTTTGACTTTTCACATGGGATCATGGAGGTACCTTGAGTGTTCAAACATCGGTAGGCTAAGGTGGACACTACCTTGGTCAAGTTGGTCACAAACTCAAGTGTATCCCGCTTCATGGCCTCTTGTCCTTGAAGTAGCAATGTGAGAGAGTCATCTATTGGGGCTTGGGGTGGATAAGAGGGTTCATTATTTTGGAGAAAGTGTTTATAGTAGGAAGGTGGTTCTTCTTGGTAAGTGTATGGAGATGGTGTGCATTGAGGTGGTTCTTGAGAGTAATTGTGTTGGAATGGTGGTGGTTCCATGTATGTTTCATATGGCTCATAAGGTGGCGGGTATGGTGGATAAGGATTGGGGTCATATGGAGGGTTTTGGTGATATGGGGCTTGTGAGTATGGTTGAGCATCATGTTGAGGATAAGATTCATAGGTATATGGTGGTGGTCGATTGTCATAAAAGTAGTCACCATAACCATTGAATTGACATGCATTAGGATGAGAATTATACCTATAAGTGTCCGGAGGTTGACGCCAATGGGAGTGATCAATTCCTTAAGGCTCCTCCCATCTTGGAGTGTTCCATCCTTGGTACATGTTAGCATTGAAGTTCGCATTTCCTACAACACAATTAGAGCCAAACTCATAGCCAAAGTGAGAACTCATTATGGAAAAACAAAATAAAACTAACAAAAATTAAGAAACAAACAAAAGATAAACCTATTCACAATATTCACATATGTACAATAACCAATAACACAACACCATTGCAAATCCCCGGCAACGGCGCCATTTTGACGATTGGATTTTTGACGGTTTAGAATTTCTCAAATAAAATCTCGTCGAAGTATAGTTTCTAAACCAAGCAATAATCCTTTCATACAAAAAGTTGTTTGTCACTAAAACAAACCCCTAAATTTATAAACCGAAGTATTTAAACCTCGGGTCGTTCTCCCTAGGATTTACAATAAAGTATCTTGTTATTGGTTGTGAGTTATTTTGGGGTTTTTGAGATTATAGACAAGAAATATAGATGGTAAAGAAAATAAACTAACAACTAGCAAAGCTCTTGGCAAGATATGAGAACTAGAAGTCCTATCCTAGTTATCCTCCTCAATTGTGATGGTAAATTGTCCATTGCTCCCACTTAGTTAACCTCTAACCATGGAGGGAAGTCAAGTGGATGAATCAATTTGATTCCTCAAGTCCTAATCAACTCCTAAAGGAAAGACTAGCTTTAGAGGTATTCAAATCAATTAGCAACTTCTAATTATCAATCAACAAAAGGATTAGATAACTCAAGAGTCACTAATTACTCAACAAAAGCCAAGAGGAACAAAAGCTACACTAAAATCCTACCAAGCATTTCATCAAACACTTGGAAGGCACAAAAGAAAAGCAAAGCAATTTGACAACAAGAAGAGAATCTAACAACAATTATTGAAAGAAATTAACAACAACAATCAAACGAAACACAATTATTATGAATTACCTCAAATTGCATTATTGGAAGAAAACTAAGGAACAACAATCTATCCAAAACAAAATGAAGAATTACAATTATGAAAGCACATAACTAGAAAGAGAGAGATGAGAAGATTAAGAATTGATATAGGAAAATTGAATCAAAGCATGAATTAAATCTAGATCTAAGAAAAGAGATTAACCTAAACCTAATCCTAATTCTAGAGAGAAGTGAGAGCTTCTCTCTCTAGAAACTACTTCTAAAACTAACTATCTATCTAATCTCCTTCCTAATTAGTCTATGGGTGTGAATGTCTATCAATCCCTTCAATCCTTGGCTCTTATATGCATTTTGGCTCCAAAGTTGGTTGCTGAAAACCTTCCAAAATCGCCAGGCACGTGTTACATTAATGAGGTCATGTGCCACCATCGGCGCGTGAGCGCACGGTACGCGTGCGCGTCCTGTTTCGCAATGTGCGCGCGAGCACCTTGTGCGCGTGCGCGTGCATGGCCTGGATCAATTCTTTGGCTTTTTGTGCTTCCCTCCACTTGTATGCTTCCTTCCTTGCTTCCTTTGATCCATGCCTAGCCTATTTCAACCTGAGATTACTAGCAAACACATCAAGGTATCTTATGGAATCAAAGAGAAACTAGAATTCATCGAAATAAGGTTCAAAAAGCATGTTTCTACACTTAAGCACGAATATGGAAGAGATGACAAAACCATGCTAATTCATAGGCTAAATGTGACAAAAGGTTATCAAGACACTCTAAATTTAATACAAAACAAACCGTCAAATTGGGGTTTGTCAGAGCTCGAATAAGAGATGAGGAAGAACTATCCACATTTATTCTTAGGTAACTGAATTTTGGGGGCAAAATTTCTAATTAGGTAGGTAGAATGTAAAACTTTGTAAATTAATAAATTATTAAGTAATAAATTAATTATGAGCCAAAAAATTAGGAAATTAAATTTTATAATTTGAAGAAGTAAAAATATTTAAAATACAAATTAAAACACTAATTTTAAAGATTTTGGCCCAAAATAGACAAACAAGTCAAACCGGTTGCACTGGACTCATATTGGACCCAAGGCCCAGCCCATATATGTCTTCATCAGTCTTTTCCCCCTTCATTCATAGTGAAACATGATGAGGAGAGGAAGAGAAGAAGCAAACCTAACCTGAAATCACTTCAAATTTCATTTGCCCATATCTTTCAATCTGGACCTTCGATCGCCGCATCATTTACAGCCATGCGTTTACCTCACCGAGCTCTTCAAATTCATCCAAACAAAGTGGTAAGAAATTTCAATTTCTCACCCATTTCTCTACTTCTTTTATTTTCATGAATTTGGTTCATGGGTATTGAAGAATTTTGTGTTTTTTATGGTTTGAGGGTACTCTAGTGCGAGATATAGTTGGATTTCATCCAAGTGCTCAGTGGGTAAAGGTGAGGACACTTATCCCTTTTGAATTCTTCAATTTTATGAAGTTTAGGTATTGAAATTGATATTTGTGTATGAAATTGTATGAAATTATATTGAATCCATGTGAATTAAAGTCAAATTGTTAAAGTGGAGTGCTTGAATTGGAACTCTGGTGGCTGAAAACTTGTTAAGTTGGCTTGAAAGCGTGTGAAGAGGAGAGTTTTGAGTTTGGGAAAAAATTGGCCAAGGTATGGTTTCGGCTTCTTGTAGTGAGTATATAATTTTGCGTGAAAACTTAGGCTAGTTGCTATAAGATAGGCTTGAATTGTTCGAATTGTGGGATTTGGTGGATTAAATGTGTATATATGTGACGTATGATAAGTATGATTATGAGTTGATTTAATGGAAATTTGATAACTTAGGTGTTTGGATAATTGATAAGTAGGGAACTTATATTTGATGATGTATGTGAATGCTTGGAATTGATTTTGGTTGTGAGTATTTTGGTGTATGTTGAGAATTTTGGAAAACTAGAGGATTTATAACTTGGTAAAAACCTATTTTGACCAACATCGGCAAACCATAACTTGGCTTCTGAACCACCAAATCTTGTGAAACTTGAATAAAAATTGGGTCTGTCAAGTTTATAACGTTCAAAGAACGGATTGAAAATAATTTTCAATGAAAACGTTACGCGCATTTGAAGTTTGGTGTGAAAAACTGATTTTCTAAACTTAACAGCTTTTTGCAAAAAACTGACATGCTTGCGTATGCGACAGTGTCACGCGACGCGAGTATTGGGCTCTACCCAAATATTTCGCGGATGCAACATTGTAAAATCCACAATCTCGCGTGTGCTGTAGTGTCACTCGATGCGGGGATTGCTCCCTGCCTCATGAGCTCGTGTATGCGGACATGGTCTCGCTTACGTGGCCTATGCATGACCACCCTATTTTGCCAAAGTAATATTTTTGAGTTTTCAACAATTCTTCTAACTTTCTAAACCTCTGTAACCCCTGTTTAAGGTCCGATAGCTAGTGTTAGGTTTCAGAAGAAGAGCAAACCTATTGAGGGAGTTAGTTTGATATTGAGGAAGAATTGTGAAGAGAATAATTAAACTAATGATGCATGGATAATGTTGGATGAGATATGAATAAGGGTAATGATGATATTGATGAAATGTGACTGAAAGATCCACCCAGCATATGCATTATATTATTGAGACACGAGTTTTCTTGGGTAAATGCAGTGGGTTGCCCCCATTTGCTTCAGTTTGAGACTCGATACTCTGTTGACCCTCCTCGCAAGATGTGACTGGACACTTTAACTCTCTAGATTCTCCCAATGAGATGATAAATAAATCATTACATATATATGCATAGACTCTTGGGGATACGCGCATGCAGAGACGGTCTGGGATTCGCTATCGGACATGTCGGCCTTGGCTGTATAACCGATAGATAATATCATCAGCTATAGGGCAGACATGCATCATATGCACTGATATATTTTGTTTGAGTATGCATTTGTTTTGGCTTCCCTATTTGCTTAACTGTAATTAACTGTTACCTTATTTATTTGGTGTATCTGCTTCCCATATTTGTGTTTTTTCTATTTGTCTTGCTTGTGTTGTTTTTGAGAGATTCCTTATGCGGGTAGATGAGATACTAAAGGTTATTCCACTTGGTGATTTGGAGGTTTATAAAGAACGGAAAATAAGGAGTAGATTAGAATCCTTATATATAGTCACCATATTTTTAGTTTAGTGGGAACTCTAGGATGATATAGGTTGTTGGAGTTTTAGAATGTCTCTAGCTTTTCGGAATTTTACGTATTATCTATATGGATACCTTTACCATACTGAGAATCTCTAGTTTTCATTCCATACATGTTTTGTTATTTTTTTTCAGATTTAGGATGTGAGGCACATCGCTGAGTGTGCTGGAGACTCTTTGGCAGGCAAATATCTACATTTCGCAAATGTTATTTTGTGTTCTTAGTTTATATATATTTTCCACTTTGTATAAACTTGTATTCTCCTCTAAGAGGTTGACTCGAAAAATCAAGATTTATATTTTGTCTTTTGGTATAGTTTTGGGTTATATATATGTATTCTGGCCGGCCTTTGCTTCGCAGGTCGAGTTTGGAACTTGCTATATGTATCTTTTTGGAACTCTATACTCGTTGTATATTATCCTTTCCGTGCGTTGTTATCTATCTCTTCTACGCTTAAACGTTTCGAGTGTGATGCGAATTTCGAGTTCTATTTTGCTCAACTTTTGTTCAAGGCTCCTAGTTATACTATTCTTCATATATACATATATGTGTACTATTTTAATTTTAGAGGTCGTAATACCTCACCACTCTGATTTGCGAACTTAAAGGTAAAGCTCTGTATGGTAATGTGTTACACTAGGACTGCTCTCATTTCACTACTACACATCCACACCAAGGAAAAGGATTTGGTGAGACTGGGTATGACTCGTTTTGTAACTTCTTGCCTTACTTTGAGATGCCTCAACAACAACAAATATTTCTTAATAAGAATGCTTCTTTTTGATCAATAAAATTCTAGTAAGTTTGCAAAGATAAAAAAAATAAAGAGATAATTACAAGTGTGGTGTTGGATAAGATATTTTGAAAAGAAGTGGTGATTTGTTTGAGAGCTGCCTACCCTTTTTTTTTATATGCTTCGTATGGTGGATTCAAAAGAAAAGCCAGCTATGGGATTTGTTTATGAAAAAATAAAACGTGCAAAGGAGAAAATATAAGATGCATTTCAAAGAGTTAGGACAAGGTAAATTGTCTAATTATTTTTTTAATTTTATTAATACATGAATAATTAATACTCTTTATATTTTAACTAATTTATTAATTTTTTTAATGTTTTAGTTACATACTTTTTTAGAATATTATTGATGTAAGATCGAACAAGCAACTTTATAGGCTATTGTGCATGCTACAGACTATTATCTAAATTCACAAATTTATTATATCTCTGATTTTAAAGTTGCGTATGGGCTTAAAAAGTTTTATGCTTGCATGGAAAGGATGATAGAGAATTCAGATCTAATCACTAAGATGGATGTTCAACTTAAAGATTTTAATACCCGAAAAGGTTTTTTGGTAGTAAAGTAGCTTAGAATGTAATTTCTGCTAAAACTTCAGCTCAATGGTGGAATTCTTATGGAGATCAACATCCAAAGCTCTAACAATTTGCAATTCATTTCTTGAACTTGACATGTACAACTCATTCAAATGTTAACGCAATTGGAGTGCTTTTAAGATGGTTAGTAATTAAATATAATTTATATTTTACTTCTATATATTTGGTTGTTAATTCTTCAATTTCTATCGTTTGAAGGATAAAATCATGAATGATGTTGTGTTTATGATGACGAACTCAAGATTGGGAAAAAAATAGAAGGAGTCTTGATTATGACTATAGTCTTGATGAGTTGGACTCTAATCAAGAGTGCATTGTTGTTGATAAGGATGGAGAAGAAGAAGATGTAAATGCTCTAATTCGAGATCCCAATTCGAATGATAGAGCAAGTGGTAATAGAGTTGTTGGTGTCTTTAAGGATTCTTTAGCAATTCCTTATCTTGATGATCATGAGTTTGAAGAACTTTTTCAAGGACCTGCTCCTCCTACTCTTGATAATGAAGATGGTAATACAGAAATCTTAAAACTCGTGAAGATTTTATGACTGATAAAGAATAGAATGACTATTAAATGAATTATTTAAACTTTAGTTAATTAGTTGCTTATTCTAGTAGTTTGTTTAGTTTATTTGCTACTTTAATTTATTTTAGTGTTGTATAAATTTGTGAATTGTGAATTTGTGTTTTGATTTGTAAGTTGAGTTGTGAATTTGTGTTATGCATTGTGACTTTTGACCTGTTATTCCATATATTAGTTATAGTCCTATGGATAATTTCATTTATTTGAAATTTATTTCATTAATTGTGAAATTAATTTTTGCTATAAAATTTTTCATAACTTTTATATTTTATTATGAGTTACGCTTATTGTAACACCTACCACACAGAGTCTTATGCTTAAGTCATAAAGCTGAGGTGGCAAGGTTTTACGTCCTGTAAAAGTAAAAATATATATCAAGGTTCTAAGAACTGAACCAGTCATCGAACCGCTCTAGCTACTGGTTCACTGGTTCATAGGTTCAACCGGTTCGACCGTGGTTGAACCGAAAAAACTGTTTCATAATAAAATAATAAATAAAATATAAACAAACACATTAAAATATAATTATAGTCTAATGTAAACTTTAAAATATCATTCAAATTAAAAGTACTATATAAATCAGAATGTTATAATCTCATTCAGATACAAATTCAAAAGTCAAAAAACAAAACAACCAATCAAACATAACATGGCAATATCAAAATGATCCAAATTTGTCATCAATCATCAAAATCCTCCATAACTTGCTGCAGATTTGCATTGTTGATATCATCACCTTCATTTCCACTACTTGGACTAGAAAAAGCAAGTGGTGCAGCATAAAATGTACTACTACTACCACCACTACCACCTTGATCTAAACTAGCATCAATCTCGTCTAACAAAATATAACACATTATCAATAAATTAAAGATCAAAGCTATTGTAATTTATTGTCTGATCAATAAACTACAATACTCACCAAGAAAGTCTTCAATATTACTTGGAAGATCAGGCTCTTTTTCAACAACCTCTTCCATCACCCAAAAGTCAACCATATCAATACTTTCAATATCGATTGGATCATATTGCACCTTTTGCTTTCTTTTTTTTCTTTCTATAACACCCTAATTACCCTAAGCTTTACCTCTAGCCGTAAGGCAAAGGTTAATCAGAGGTTACGACAATTCTAAGGCTTATACATATTTATATATAGAAAGAAATAATATAATCTAGAAGCCTAATGAAGGAGTGAGCTCAAAAACAGAATTTCAGAAGCCCGAAACGTTCACACGAAACTAACGCACAAGATACAAGATATAGGTGCAAGAAAATAGAACAAATATATAGATATAGTAATATAAACATAGGAAACTAGCCGCAACTTGCGGAGTTTAAGCCTACTAGTTACAAATAGAGAGATACGGAGTGTTAGAATCAAAATAGCTTATACATCCTATCTTTCAAGTAAGCCTCTAAGGTCATAAAGATAAATATACAAAAGGTGAGAGAATACTATGACGAAAGTAAAACAGAAATAAACAAGGAACAAACCATGCTCCGCTCTATCACCATATCCGCAATCTCACCGAAGTAGATTACGACCTGCATCTGAAAAACAACAACAAAGTATGGAATGAGAACTGGAGGTTCTCAGTATGGTAACAGTGCCCAATGATGTAAGATGTAAGGCCTTGGGGCGCCGAAGGCAATCCTAAAACTCCATATCACATACAGATATTCAAGCTTAATGATATAAATAACTAAAGAACTTAAACCATAAACCGGGTTATCTAACTTAGGGGAGTTCTAACTAATACTAATCACATCGCTGTATCCCATAGCCTTCGCCAACCTAACCTCCGTGCGATCCCATCGCCACCACCTACCTAACCTCCTAAGCACCAGTCAAACACAATTAATGCAAGTAAATAAAACACAGATAATATTCATATACAGCAAATAGTTCAAGAAGCAATTAGGCATGTTATACAATTAGGAAAACTTAAGTAAGCAAAGCAAGCAAGCAAATAGAGGATGCGTATGATGAATGTCTATCTTATTTGGCTCGTGATATCACTTGTCGGTCTATAAATGCCAACCCGACACATCCTTTCGAATGTAGCTTTTCTGCCGCACCCACGGATATAGTGCCGGACACACTTGCATCCATAACCCAAGGATATAGTGCCTGACACACTCTTGCAGCAGAAAAGATTATCAATCATAATTCAATCCCAGGGACATAATACCCTGCACACAATCATACTTAACCCAAGGATATAGTGCCTGGCACACTTTCCTCATTCAACAAGATCATCATTCCTCTTTAAGTTATCATCATACTTAACCCAAGGATATAGTGCCTGGCACACTTTCCTCATTCAACAAGATCATCATTCCTCTTTAAGTTCTCATCGTACTTAACCCAAGGATATAGTACCTGGCACACTCTCAACATCCATCAAGAACATCATTTCTCTTCGAGTCCTCGACTCACCACAACCATCATCAATTCATGGTTCTCCATTCCGAATCCCTCAGTTCATCACTTTCTCAATTCGTCGTCCGTAATCATCAAGTTCACTACTCTTCCTTCTCTCTCAACCAAACTCAACCTCAATACACTAGAAACTTAAGCCTCTGTTCGCTAAACTTTTAATTAGAAACCCAAATAAACTCTCCTAAGATCTTCTCCCATGTTTCAATGCTCAAAGATAAGCCCAAGAGTCTTAAAGTGGTGTTATAGAAGCTTACAACCTTGTCGGAAAGGTGAAATAGTTGAAAACAAAGTTTAAAATTATGAAACAGGGCGTGTACGTCCGTACAGGGGTGTGCGTGCGCACACCTAGGAAGATTTTGAAAGTGTGCATACGCACAGGTACTAAATTTTATAAAGTCTATTCACTCGCACAAGCTGTGCGAGTGCTCCCAATAGATGACCCTTCCCGACTTGTGCGTGCGCACAGGGTTGTGCGTCCGCACAGATCGTAATACTTCATTGATGTGCGTGCGCACCAGCCATGCCAGCGCTCAAAATAGTAAGCCTTCCCTTGCGTGTGCGTACGCACAGGTCTGTGCGCCCGCACAGGTCTAACTATTCACAGGGTTGTGCATGCGCACAAGGCTGTGCGTCCACACATATCAGAAAATCCTGAAATTCTGCAACTTTGCAGAATTTCAGATTTTCAACCCCAACTTTGAATGATCATAACTCCCTCTACAAAAATCCATTTTCCTCAAACTTTATATCAATTTAAAGGGTTTTCGAAGATCTTTATATATATATATATATATATATATATATATATATATATATATGTAATAATGGTTGAAAGAAATTTTAACTAGATGGCTGTGAAGAAGAGTTAAGCAAAGCGTTAAACAGAAAATTGCATCACTCGCGTAAATGATAACTATGAGAGAAGAATTCCAAAGATACATATAGCAAGGCTTCCAACTCGGCTCGCGAAGCTAGAACTAGAAAAAGCATATATACATATTGGTGCGGTATTTTACAACCCACAAACTAACCGGCAAGTGCACCGAGTCGTACCAAGTAATACCTTACATGAGTAAGGGTCGATCCCACGAGGATTGATGGATTAAACAACAGTTATTTAGTGATAGGCTTAGTTAGGCAAGCAGAAAAGAGTGTTTTGGTATTCAAAGAGCATTAAACAGTAAATTAAGAATTTCATAAAGCAAGCAGCAATGAGTTGGGAATAAAATATGGAGAAAACAGTTAAGGCTTCAGAGTTATCTATTTTTCCGGATTGATTTTTCTTACTAACTATTTTAATCATGCAAGATTTAATTCATGGCAAACTATATGTGACTAGACCCTAATTCCTTAGACCTTCCTAGTCTCCTCTAAAATTCATTAACTGCCAATTCTTTGGTCAATTAATTCCAATTAGTAGGTGAAGTTCAAAGTCCAGTTTATATGCCACAAAAATTCTAATTACCCAAAAATAAGAGGATTATATGTCACGTATCCTGTTAAATCCAAATAATTAAAATTTAGGAGAAATTATTTTCAAGCTGTTGTTCAAGTAAAGAGCTTTTCCAAGTTTTACAAGAACTCAAATAGAAAAGAGGGTCATACTTCCGTTCCACCCAAATTCATAAGATAAAGAGCGAAAACAATTCTTAAATTATAAATCCACACATGAATTAAAATAGAAAAAGAAATAAAATCAATCCATACAAATAGGCAGAGCTCCTAACCTTAACAATGGAGGATTAGTTGCTCATGGAATGCGGAATGTAAATTTGTATAGAATTCCCTAATGGAATCCCCCTAATGGAACCTCTTCTATAGAAGAGAAGTCTCCCCTTTTTTATAACTAATCCTAATTAATTTTAAATCTAATATCTCAAATTATGATGATATCTTTCCCTATTTTAAAATTCAAATTTGAATTTAAATCAAAATTAATTATAACAATCATCAAGTCTTCAATTGATGGATGTGGACCACTTGATTCCTTCACTCTGCAGCTTCTAATCTGTGTTTTCTGGGCTGAAAACTGGGTCAAAACAGCCCAGAAATTGCCCCCAGCATTTTTCTGCACGTAGCGCATGTCATGCGTACGCGTCAGTCACGCACACGCGTCACTAGTCTTCTTCACAAGTCACGCGAACCCGTCGGTCACGCGCACGTGTCGCTGAGCAAATCTTCAAATCACGTGTACGCATCAGTCACGAGGACGCGTCGCCATGGAAAGCTCCAAATCACGCGCACACATCAGTCACGCGTACGCGTCACTCCTTGCTGCCATCTCCTTTGATTCTTGTGCTGCAGAAACTCCATCAAATCCAGCCGAATGCTACCTAAAATAAATAAAATTGCAAAAGACTCAAAGTAGCATCTATATTGGCTAAAAGATAATTAATTATTTATTAAATTCAACAAATTAGATGCAAATTCACTAGGAAAAGATAGGAAAGATGCTCACGCATCACAACACCAAACTTAAACTGTTGCTTGTCCTCAAGCAACCAAAACTAATATAAGCTTAGGATGTGAATTTGCATGAGAAAGAGAGTTCGATTAAGCTCATGTCTCTTCTTATAGTGGGGTTTACAACTGCAATCCTGAATAGTTTTGGCATTTCACTTTATCTTTTGAAGTTCAGAATGATTGACATCTGATAAACCCATATTTCATGAGATATTTTGTGCTTAATTTGAGTGATTTATACAATCCTTCACCTACTTATTCACATTAATTGCATGGTTTTACTTTCCCTCCCTTATTATGTCATATCGTGAAAAACATGTTTCCTAAGCTTTGAAAATTAATTATTTTAATTACCTTTATTTCCATTTGATGCCATGATTAGTGTGTTGAGTAGTTTCAGAGTTTCTAAGGCAGAATGACTTAAAGGATGAAAAAGGAAACATACCAAAGGGAAAGGAGAAAGCAAAACGGAGCTTTAAGGAAACTGGTATCCACGCGATCGCATGGACGACGCGATCGCGTGCCAAGCACGAATCAGCAACGACGCGGCCGCATGACTGACGCGACCGCGCGCCTCTAGCAGAACGCACATGACGCGGTCGCATGACTGACGCGACCGCGTGGCAAGGAAAATCTCCGAATGACGCGACCGCGTGACCCACGCGGACGCGTGACAGAGGCCACGCACCAGAAAATTATAGAACACGCCCCAGCGAGTTCTAAGGCCCTTTTTGGCCCAAATCCAAGTCCAGAAGGCATAGACCAGAGGTTATGAAGTGGGGGAATGCATCCATTCAAGGAAGCCTCTCATAATTTACTTTTCATGTTTTAGATGTAGTTTTGGAGAGAGAGGTTCTCTCCTCTCTCTCTTTCTCTTAGGATTTAGGTAGTGTTTTTAGAAATTAGGATTTAGGACTTCTCTTTCTAGAGTGACTCTCGATCCAGGTTTAATATTCCTTTTTACTATTTAATTTCTCTTTTATATTTTGATTACTCTGAAGCCTTTATTATGTTTGATTGATGTTGCCCAATTGGCTGTTGATGACATTTTTATTTAATGATAATTGAGGTATTTTCAGTTTATAATTATTCTCTTTGAATTAAGTTGCCATTGCTTCCCATCTAAGGATATTTTTATTATTCCGGCAATTTTACTTTTTTTTCCCTTTTGGTTCTGATTAAGAATTTAGTAACTCAACAGTTATTAAACTCAACGTAATTAATAATCGTTATCTTGCTAATTGAGATGAACCTAAATAATCCCAACCTTTTCTTAGGAAATAATTAGGATTCAAAGGTCAATTTAATTAGTCCCTTGACTTTCCTTTGCCCTGGTAAAGGTTGACCAAGTGGAGTTTAGATTCAACTTTTATTATAGCTGAGAGAGATAACTAAGTTAGACCTCTAAATTCCCTTATCTTGCCAAAAGTTGTTTTACAGTTATTTATTTATTTTTAATTGCCATTTACTTTACTTGTCATTTAAATCACTTGCTTCTCACCTTTTAAACCCCGAATTCACAACCTTTATAGCCAATAATAAGAACATACTTCTTTGCAGTTCCTTGAGAAGATGACCCGAGGTTTGAATACTCGGTTAACAATTTTTAAAGGGGTTTGTTACTTGTGACACCCAAAACGTTTGTATGAAAGGATTTTTGAAGGTTTAGAAACTATACTTGCAACGAGGATTTATCCGCAAATTTCTAGACCACGCAAAAGTTCTCTCATCAAAATGGCGCTGTTGCCGGGGAACTGCTAACGTCTGCCTTATTATTGGTTATTGTAAATATTTTTCTTTTGCTTGTTTATTTATTTTCGTTTTTCCTTTTTATCTTTATTTGCTACTATGAACTCTCACCCCTCTCGCTTTGAGTTTGGTTCTAATATTGTTAAAGGAAATAGAAGTTACAGCAGGAATGTGCATCAAGGTCAGACCAATCAAGGATGGATGGATCCAAGAGGATCTAATCAACCCTTTTGGCCGCAACACCCTCCGAGATATCCTGGACAAAGACCATTCTACCGTGCATACCCAGTTGAAAGACATGGTGGATAACCTTGTAACTACCAACAAGTCCCACCCCGTGCATACGAACCGTCCTTTCAACATAACCTCGAACCACCATACTCACAAGCTTCTCTTCACCATTTGCCATCATATGATCCTTCCTTACCCCAATACCAATCCAATCGTTCCCAGTCATCACTACTTCCCTATGTATCGTGTCTAAGTCCAGCAAACCGCGAAGCAGAGGATCGCCTAAAAGAAACAATAACTAAATTTCAAATAACCATTCAACAACTGGAGCACGCACTAATCCAATGGGCCACTAAACGCTCAAATATACAAAGATCAACCACAGCTCCATGTGGACAACTCGATGAAGAGCGTAGCATGAAAGAAATACTAGAGACTCCAGTGGACAAGGCAGAGAATGAATTCGTACTAGAACAAGTGGAAGAAGCTGTCATTGTTCAAGAAGAAGAATTGGTTGAAGATCTAGGCGATGCTGAACTTCCTTGGGAATCCAGAATTGAGGAAAACTCCATCCAGGATGCTACAGTTGATGCTAAGGAAGATACTGTACAATCTCCAAGGCAAGTCGTTTATGAGGAATCAGACGGAATAATCCAAGAAGCAAATTCCCTTGATGGTGATATTCACAAGTCTAGCTCTCTTGGTGATGAACTTGCGTCCGCAAGTGAATTCTCTGAGATCGAAGAATCTTCCCCAAGTGAATATGAAGATGATGCGGAGGTAGATTTCTCTCAACCTCCAATCTATGACTTGAGTGATGAGGAAGACACGGAAGACTTTGACCAGGACACAGATACAATTGAAGATCTTTGCAAAGAAGTGGAGGAATTCACAGAAGAGCATACGGGAGTAGAACTTACAGAACCACCAGAAACACCTATCCCAAGGACACTACCACCTAATACAAGCTTCAAGTGGGTACAATCCTTAACTTACAATTTTACTTATTTACTTGAATATGGTTTACTTGAAACAGATGGCCAGCTTAGAGCTCTCTGCGGCTTTAAGAGTAAGAGGGAAATGGCTCGTACTCAGAGCTGGTGCACAAGGTTCAATAAGGTTCCACGCTTCACCTCGAAGTACACGGATTGGTATCATACTCAATTGCACGGATCATGGAGAACGTTTGGTCACCACGGTGAGATTCTACTTTTTAAACCGCCCGGATGGAGACATGTAGATCAGGACGGAGGCGGATTTAAAAGCAAGGCTTGGAATCCTGGAGTTTATTCTGACATTTGTCGTCCCGGGAGCTGAACAATATATTTAAAGCTGCTCAGAAGCTTCACATGCCTAGTTTGGGACCCCGGAGGCTGTTGGCATTCCAAGCACTGGTGAAAATTTTTGGACGAATTTAAACATAAGCCACTATAACAGGATATTCCTCCAATGTCCAACTTAAGGACTTTAACTAAAAGTGCTAGGTGGGAGACAACCCACCATGGTATGATCGCTCCTTTTTTTTTTCAATTTATTTCTTGTTGATTGCTTTCCTTTTTCCTTCTTCATTTTAATCTATTAAACCTGGAATCATGCATAGCATTCATATTAATCATTGCATTCTACATTTTTCGTGCATATATTTGTATAAAAAAAAGGGGTTGCACGACGCGACCGCATGCCCCATGCGATCGCGTCATATTGCGAAAACACCATCCACGCGACCGCGTGACTCACGCGGCCGCGTGATATATATATATCGGCGTAAGGATCCAACGAACAGAAAGTTAGGCTGGAATCGTGCGGCCCTTGTGCGTTTCGCGCAAATTGGCCCACGCGATCGCATGCCCCATGCGATCGCATCATTTGCACAATACCAACCCTACGCGACCGCGTGAGCTACGCGATCGCGTCGCATGGATTGCACATCACCCCAAAAAGAGACAGAGAGTTGCGCTGAAATGGTGCTGGAGTCGTGCGTTTAGCACGAATTCCAGTGACGCGATCGCGAGCCCCACGCGATCGCGTCAACCTTCTTCCCCCCCTCTCGTGCGATCGTGCGCCCCACACGATCGCGTCACTCCCATTTTCGCCCCAACTACGCGACCGCGTGCCCCACGCGGCCGCGTGGATTCGAAAGTATAACCCCCCAGCCACGCGAACCCTATCAGTCGCGCAGCCCTTCACCCCTAACCCTCTTCCCCTTCTCTCTTCTTCTTCCCCCAGCCACCGCCGGCCAGCCGCCACTCCACCACCCCGACGCCGCCGCCTCCCAGACGCCACCGCCGTACCATCCCCCCTTCTCTCTTCTTCCTTCTTCCTCTCTTCCCTCCTCTTCGCCACTGCCACCGCGAGCACCATACCCCACCGCCGGCCAACCCGCCGCGCCCCCCTCTCCGCCACCCACCCCCTTCAACCAGCAGCAACCACCACCTTCCCATCCACTATCCTCTTCCTCTCTCACTAACCCTAATACCCACCTCCGCCGCCACCGCGACGCCGTGCCCTGCCACCGCACCGAACGCCACCGTAGCCACCTTCTTCCCCGTTCCACCCCTCCCGCCTACCAGGTTCCGCAAAACGCAAATCCCTTTTATCCGTTCGTCGTTTTTCTATAATTTTTTCCGTTTATGTTCATAATTAGGATAGCTAGACTTGCATGTTGTAGTGGATTTTTAGGTTGTTAGGTAGCTTAGGCTGTGGTTAGTGGATCTGGGTCTGTTTCCTTGCACTGTTCTTACTTCTGTTTTATCCTATGTGCAAATCTGTTGCTGCTATATTCATGATTCATCTGCTGCTTTCTTGTATGTTGCTGCTGTTTACATTGAGTTTTTTATGTTTCTTTTATATCGATGTACATGCAGCTTGCTTTCTTTTAATTCATATGAACTGATATGATTGCTGTTTATTTTCCGGGACAATCCAATTTTAGCCGGAATGCTGCCAAATTTTTTTTTTGAAAATTATTTTCATTCATGTTTTGGGTTGGCATTTCTGAACTCTGTTTTACTCTGCTTTACCCAGCCCATTTCATGAATGCTATGGCAGACTTTCTTATCCTCTTTGATTACTTGGCTCATAAACTGCATTTGTGATTCACTGATTCCAATTTTTGTTTTTTTTATTATTTCTATTCGAATCAGCATCACCATGTTTCTCTTGTTCGATTATGAGTACTTCTATTCTTACCTGTGAATCACTGTTATATGGAATTTTTCTATGCCACTTACTTTAACCCGCACTTTACTAACTCCCTAATTTTAAATTACTAATTTCTTTTTCAAAATTCTACCCATACTAACCCTTTTGATCTCTTTTCTGATTATTTTCACTATGGCATATTGATTTTTCTCTTTCCATTTAACATTATTTCAATCACATTTCAATTCCTCATTTTCCTTATTATATTTCTCCCGTCCCGCTTTGGGTTTCCTTTGTTTGCATTGCCTATTTGCTTTCCTATTTTATCCATTTCCTGGTTTTCTGTTTTTCAGGATGTCTTCTTCACAAAGGAAAGGTAAAGGCAAGGCTACTGGCAAGCGCAAGCGAGGAGCTTCCTCCCAGTCCATCATTGCTCTAATGCACGATTCCTCATGGCGAGAGAAGAACTTCACACAGCAGGAAAAAGCTGACCAGCTGCTCCCTTCGACTGATCCTATAAAATTTGCAAACTGGTAATGTGAGCTGAAGTACCCGACTTTTGCAAACTCCACAAATCTATACCTGGAACGTTCCTTGAAGATTCCAGAAGCCCTCCAGCAATACACCACTGAGCAAATCAAGCAAAGGGGCTGGTTCTTTCTGGAGAAACAACTGACAGAGGTCAATGCATCTTGGGTCCGGGAATTCTATTGCAACTACTACCTTACTACCCTTGATGCAGTGAACCTGAGGGGAAAGCAAATTCTGGTCACTGAGGAGGCCATAGAGACCATTCTCCAGCTCCCAGCCAAGTCCGATCAGCCAAATGGTTATGCACAGGCTGAGGAGGACATGAGTCAGATGCAGTTTGATTGGGATGCCGTGAAGGCACGGATAGCTCTCGACCCGACAGTTCCTTGGGAGATGGGTCAGAACACTACTATGCCCAGAGGGATCAAGAGAGTGTACTTGAATGATGAGGCTCGGCTATGGCATCAAATCTTGAGCAACTATGTGATGCCGAGTACTCATGAGACTGAGATCCCGGTTGCCATGATTACCCTCCTCTGGTGTGTGCTGGAGGGTAAGGACTTGTACCTGCCTCGTTTTATCCGGCTTTATATGGCTAGGGCCCACGTCCGAGGCACCCTCCCCTTTCCTTATCTGGTTACACGGCTAGGCCGTTAGGCTGATGTACCTTGGGAGGATGCCGATGAGCGACCACCAGCAGCGGACTGCAGGAAGATCATCCCGCACAGCAGGAACTTCCTTGCTTTGGGCTACAGACCACCACCTGTCACTGCTACTGATGAGACAGCCCCTCCGTCTGCTGGACCCTCTTCATCCACAGCTGCCCCTGCTTCCACCACTGCACCTCCACCCGCCTCTGAGCCGGTTTATCGCCTCGTGCACCGTCTATTCCGCCAGCTTGATCAGATGGAGCGCCGTAACAGGCACCGGTATGAGAGATTGGAGCGCCGCAGCAGGCGACGCTATTCCCATCTGAAGCTGATGATCAGACAGGGCGCCGACATCCCCTCCGAGCCCGACACTCCATCAGATCCATCAGAGGAGGAGGAGGATGAGCACGAGGAGGAACCTCATTCCCAGGCAGAGACTCATTTCCAGGACGAGACTCATCAGCAGGCAGCCACTGAGCAGGCTGCCCCGCATCAGGAGGCTATGCCCCAGCTTGAGGTTGCGGATCCGGAGATCCCACTCCAGTCATCCCTTCTCTACAGCAGCCAGACTCTCAGCCCACCACCGCCACGGAGACCCCAGCTACCATCCCTACCAGTGATGACACTCCTTCACACCCGGCTTGATTGAGCATCGGGGACGATGCTTCATTTTAAGTGTGGGGAGGTCGCTATCTCTGGCGTTTATTTTGGTGAACCACTACATACTTTTTCTTTTATTTTGGATATTTTTCTGTATTTTTGTTTTTACTGTTATTTTCTGAGTACTTATACATTGTTTTTATGTATTTTTACTCTATTTTCTGCATTTTGCATCTTTAGTTCATATTTTAGCCCTTTAGTTATTTAGTTTAGTTTGCAATTCTGATTTATTAGTGGATTAATTAGTATAGTTTACCCTTTTTAGCATAAGATAGTATAGTTTAAATAGAAAATATAAAAAGGAAGTAAGCTAGGTAATTGAACATATCAGATTTAAATCCATAAACCTTGTATATAGCATTACATGATGTAGTTAAGCTGACAACATTTCATCAAGGAGGAACATTAAAACTTTAAAAGCCACCCTAAGTAATTTTTTTTATGAGAATAATGGAAAATTTTAACTAAACCTGTATACAATATATAAATGATATATGATGCTTGAGTTAGAGAACACACAGCCTGTGAGTCTTGAGCTTAAATTGTATGGTTGCATTCAAACCATAATTTCATTTCTGTGTGTTACATTTCTTTTTATTCTGATGTTCTTTCCTTTGCTTTAATCTATATGTCCAATTATAGAATATAGAATAGATACATACCAAGAGAATGATTAAGGCCATCATTTGATTTTAGCTCACTTACCCCAAATTAGCCTACCTTTTACATCACCCTTGTTAGCCCCCCTTAAGCCTTTTAAAACCCCTTTATTCTATTTAGCCAAATTAATAGCCTTAAGCTGAAAAACAAAAGAAAATCCCAAGTGAATCCTTGGTTAGTTTAAGATAGAAAATCATGAATAGAGTTAAATGTGGGAAACCTTGTGGGAACATGAGTGATAAGAACAAAGGATTAGGAAGATTAAAAAGAAATAAAAATAAATAAATTTGGAAAGCATGCTTATAGGAAAAGCAAAGTGATTCAATTACCATGTGCATAAAAAAAAATTTCAGCATCTAAATAAAAGGGGATACAAAAAGAAATTCCCCCAATGAATACAATGCACATGGGATAAAAAAAAAAAGTGAAACATGAGCATGTAACAATAAGTGGGAAATATGGGAAAATAGGTAAAGAAGTTTTATCTTGCTAAATATGTATGTTGGGTGAGATCTTAGTCTAATTAAGGATTCACTTATTAGCTCACTTGACCATATACATAAATCCTTACCTTTACCTTGGCCCCATTACAACCTTAATTAAAGACCTCATGACTTTTTGGTATGACTATATTTTATAATTGTTGATTGGTTAGATGAAAAACAAAGCTATAAGAAAGTAAGAATAAAAAGAAAAATAGAGTGAATAAACCCAATAAACACTGAGTGACTAGAGAGTAAACACAAAATCCAGTGAGGGTTCAATAACTCATCAACATATATCTGTGCTTCAAATTTACTAATTGTTTTGCAAGTTTGTACAATGTTTTCTTTCCCATCTCATTTGCTAAAATGCTTTATTATTTAAGGGTTAGCTATATATATATATATATATATATATATATATATATATATATATATATATATATATATATAACTCCTTGAGAATGTGAATTAACTTAGCTACATGTAAGCTTTATATATGAGTGAATAAATTAGAGTTGCATGATGCATCATTCATTTAGGTAGTTGCATTTAATTTAGATTGCATTGCATTCCATCACTATAACCTCATTTATTTACCTTGGATTTAGCATGAGGACATGCTAGTGTTTAAGTGTGGGGAGGTTGATAAACCCATATTTCATGAGATATTTTGTGCTTAATTTGAGTGATTTATACAATCCTTCACCTACTTATTCACATTAATTGCATGGTTTTACTTTCCCTCCCTTATTATGTCATATCATGAAAAACATGTTTCCTAAGCTTTGAAAATTAATTATTTTAATTACCTTTATTTCCATTCGATGCCATGATCAGTGTGTTGAGTAGTTTCAGAGTTTCTAAGGCAGAATGACTTAAAGGATGAAAAAGGAAACATACCAAAGGGAAAGGAGAAAGCAAAACGGAGCTTTAAGGAAACTGGTATCCACGCGATCGCATGGACGACGCGATCGCGTGCCAAGCACGAATCAGCAGTGACGCGGTCACATGACTGACGCAACCGCGTGGCAAGGAAAAGCTCCGAATGACGCGGCCGCGTGACCCACGCGGACGCGTGACAGAGGTCACGCACCATAAAATTATAGAACACGCCCCAGCGAGTTCTAAGGCCCTTTTTAGCCCAAATCCAAGTCCAGAAGGCACAAACCAGAGGTTATGAAGTGGGGGAATGCATCCATTCAAGGAAGCCTCTCATAATTTACTTTTCATGTTTTTAGATGTAGTTTTGGAGAGAGAGGTTCTCTCCTCTCTCTCTCTCTCTTAGGATTTAGGTAGTGTTTTTAGAAATTAGGATTTAGGACTTCTCTTTCTAGAGTGACTCTCGATCCAGGTTTAATATTCCTTTTTACTATTTAATTTCTCTTTTATATTTTGATTACTCTGAAGCCTTTATTATGTTTGATTGATGTTGCCCAATTGGCTGTTGATGACATTTTTATTTAATGATAATTGAGGTATTTTCAGTTTATAATTATTCTCTTTGAATTAAGTTGCCATTGCTTCCCATCTAAGGATATTTTTATTATTCCAGCAATTTTACTTTTTTTCCCTTTTGGTTCTGATTAAGAATTTAGTAACTCAACAGTTATTAAACTCAACGTAATTAATAATCGTTATCTTGCTAATTGAGATGAACCTAAATAATCCCAACCTTTTCTTAGGAAATAATTAGGATTCAAAGGTCAATTTAATTAGTCCCTTGACTTTCCTTTGCCCTGGTAAAGGTTGACCAAGTGGAGTTTAGATTCAACTTTTATTATAGTTGAGAGAGATAACTAAGTTAGACCTCTAAATTCCCTTATCTTGTCAAAAGTTGTTTTACAGTTATTTATTTATTTTTAATTGCCATTTACTTTACTTGTTATTTAAATCACTTGCTTCTCACCTTCTAAACGCCGAATTCACAACCTTTATAGCCAATAATAAGAACATACTTCTTTGCAGTTCCTTGAGAAGACAACCCGAGGTTTGAATACTCGGTTAACAATTTTTAAAGGGGTTTGTTACTTGTGACACCCAAAACGTTTGTATGAAAGGATTTTTGAAGGTTTAGAAACTATACTTGCAACGAGGATTTATCCGCAAATTTCTAGACCATGCAAAAGTTCTCTCATCAACATCCATAGAAACTCAGAATTCAGATAGTATTATTGATTCTCCTAGTTCAGTATGTTGATTCTTGAACACAGCTACTTTATGAGTCTTGGTCGTGACCCTAAGCATCTTGTTTTCCAGTATTACCACTGGATACATAAATGCCACAAACACATAACTGGGTGAACCTTTGCAGATTGTGACTCAGCTTTGCTAGAGTCCCCAGTTAGAGGTGCCCAGAATTCTTAAGCACACTCTTTTTGCTTTGGATCACGACTTTAACCGCTCAGTCTCAAGCTTTTCACTTGACACCTTCACGCCACAAGCACATGGTTAAGGACAGCTTAATTTAGTCGCTTAGGCCAGGGTTTTATTCCTTTGGGCTCTCTTATCCATTAATGCTCAAAGCCTTGTTTCCTTTTTACCCTTTGCCTTTTTCTTCTTTTGCCTAAAGGGTTATTGGTTTTTTCTGCTTAATTTTTCTTCTTTTTTTCTTTCTTTTTCTTTATTTTTTATTTTATTTTTTTCGCAAGCTTTGTGTTTTTCACTACTTTTTCTTGCTTCAAGAATCAATTTAATGATTTTTCAGATTATCAATAACATTTCTCTTTTTTTCATCATTCTTTCAAGAGCCAACAATTTTAACATTCATAAACTTCACTATCCAAAATATGCACTGTTAATGTCATGCATTCAGAATTACAGAAAATACCACCACATTTAAGTAAATAAGACGACTTTTAAAATTAACTCAATTTCTCATGCAATACATCACTTCTGTATTTTTTATTTGAATTCAAGCTCAGTGAGTAATACATGAGACATCTTTTCAGATTAAAGCAATTAAGAAAACTAGTCCTAGGATTCTAACTAATAAAGGATCATGCAACAAACAAAGCAAAATAGCAGAAAACCGGAACATAACATAGAAAAAGAGGGGAGGAATAAAAAATATGAAAGGAACTCAACCACTTTAGTTATCCTAGCGGTCACTTTATTCTTCAGGTTGTGCTCTTCCGTGAAGATGATTCGCCTCCCTTTTGGTACCATAGGAATAAACAGAAAAGCTTTAAGCGAAGCGTCAACACCAAACTTAATTGTTTGCTTGTCCTCAAGCAAAGAAAATCTGAAAACAAAAAACAAATAATAAGATGAAATAAGAATAAAAGCATAAAGGAACAAGAGAGAATTAGGATTGGGAGAGAGAGAAAGAAAATTAAAACTGGGTGGCGAACTAATGTAATTGTGCGGCGCAAGCGACGCGTATGCGTGCAGCACGCGTACGCATGGGGCACGAGATTTTCTTAATGACCCGTGAGCGTCAGGCACGCGTCCGCGTGCCCTTAGTTTTTGTGTGATTCGCGTGAAGCCAGCCGCGCGCACGCACAACTCTCTGTTCGCGTGGCTTGGGCACCACTATTTTCATACGACGCGTGCGCGTCATGCACGCGCACGCGTGGATGGACATCTTTGCAAATGACGCGCACGCGTCAGGGATGCGTACGCATGAACAAGTTTTGTGCTTCCAGCCCTAAGCCAATACAACTCTCTGCCCAAACACATATTTACGCCATTTTTCAAAGTCACGCGTACGCGTCGATGACGCGCCCACGTGAATGGTGAAAATCACAAACGATGCACACGCGTGGGTTTGTTTGTGCTAGAGGCATCATTCTTGCGCCACTCCCACGTAACCCTCTATCAAATTTTGTTTTTCACACACACATGAATGACGCGTTCGCGTCAGTGACGCTTGCACGTCGTGTGCTCTTTGTTTTTAGCTTGAGGTGTTCGGTTCCTGGAATAAAATAGCTGCATGATCAGAAATTTAGTAAGAACTCAATAAAAAATCAAATAAGTAAGAAAACTGTTACTACGAAAAACAACTAAGAATGAAAAGGAACGATCATACCACGGTGGGTTGTCTCCCACCAAGCACTTTTAGTTAAAGTCCTTAAGTTGGACACGTGGTGAGCTCCTTGTCATGGTGGCTTGTGCTTGTACTGATCCAGGAATCTCCACCAATATTTGTAATTCCAATGGCTACCGGGATCCCAAACTAGGCGCCTAACGCCTTTGAGCAAGTTGAAGCAAGTGACAAGGCCCCAAGAGTGTTGATTGTGGAAATGAATTCCAGGGTCCCAAACCTTGCTTTTACACCCGTCTTCTTGTGGATCACCATTATTCCCACCGGATGGCAAGCAATCTGAATTCTCACAGAGACATCCAAACAAACTTCTAGACCCATTCAAGTTAGCTCTACACCAATCCTTGCACTTCAATTTGGAGCATGCAACCATATTAAACCTTGCTTGACATCCCTTGCCACTAACCATCTTCCTCTTACTCTTAATGCCACAAAGAGCTCTAAGTTGACTATCCGTCTCTAGTAGCCCATATTCAAGTGGGAAAGTACAGGTTAAGGATAGAAATTTTACCCACTTGAATGTTGTCTTGGATGGTGATGGCTTTGGAAGAGGTCTTGCAAGCTCCAATCTCTTGTGTTCTTCTTTGAATTCTTCCACTTCTTTGCAAGCTTCCTTAATTTCAACCTCTTCCTCTTAGTAGCTATCTTCTAATTCAATCTCTTCTTCATTGCTTACCAATGACATGGGAGGTTGTGCATCTTCCTCCTTTGTGGGTGCATCTTCTTCCTTTGTTTTTGCATTTTCCTTTTCTTCCATGTGTGAGGATGAAAAGTTCTCTAGTTCACTGGAGTATAAACTCCTTTGATTGATTTCCTCACTTTCTTCCATAGGATCTTGCATTATATCTCTTGGGAAGGAATTTGCTTGCTCCTCTTCCTATGACTTGATAATTGACTGCACATGTTTCTCTACATTTTTGACACTCGTCTTTATATCATGTAAGAATTCTTTGAGAAGCTCAAGATCTGATGGTATTTGAGATGAATAAGGAGATGATGGCTCTTGATATGAATAAGAAGGAGATGATGGTTCTTGATAAGTGTAAAAAGAGGATGGCTCTTGGTATGAATAGGGAGATAGTGGCTCTTGATATAGGTAGAAAGATAATGGTTCTTGATATGGATACAGAGATGGTGGTTCTTGGTATGGATATGGAGATGGTGGTTCTTGATAGTTGGAACATGGAGCATTAAAGTTTCTTTAGTTTTGACTTTGCCAACCAAAATTTGGATAGTTCCTCCATCCACCATAATATGAATCACTACTTGGGTGTGAGTAGTAACCCATGTGATCTCTCTCCATTATTTTTTCTTAGCACAAAACACCAAAAAGGATTAAACGCACCATGTGGTAAACAGGAAAGCAAAGAAGAAAGAACAGAATTCTAAGAATTAAAATAGGAAAAAATTAAAATAAAACTAACTAGGAAACACCAAACTTAATTTCAGAAATTAAGAAAAATATTGGTGCTATTTATTTATTTAATTTTTTTTCGAATTTTTTAAAAAAATATAGATTTTAATAAAATTAAAAATAAAACGCCTAATCTAAGCAATCAAACAACTGGTAGTTGTTAATCACAGTCAATCTCCGGCAACGGCGCCAAAACCTTGGTGCGGTATTTTACAACCCACAAACTAACCGACAAGTGCACTAGGTCGTACCAAGTAATACCTTACGTGAGTAAGGGTCGATCCCACGAGGATTGATGGATTAAGCAACAGTTATTGAGTGATAGGCTTAGTGATGAGCGGATAATTTATACGCTTTTTGGCATTGTTTTTACATAGTTTTTAGTAAGATTTAGTTAGTTTTTAGTATATTTTTAGTAGTTTTTAAGAAAAATTCACATTTCTGGACTTTACTATGAGTTTGTGTATTTTTCTGTGATTTCAGATATTTTCTGGCTGAAATTGAGGAACCTGAGCAAAAATCTGATTCAGAGGCTGACAAAGGACTGCTGATGCTGTTGGATTCTGACCTCCCTGCACTCGAAATGGAATTTTTGGAGATACAGAAGTTCAAATGGTGCACTCTCAATTGCTTTGGAAAGTAGACATCCAAGGCTTTCCAGAAATATATAATAGTTCATACTTTGCCCGAGTTTAGACAACACAAACTGGCATTTAATGCCAGCTTTCTGCCCTATTCTGGCATCAAATGCCAGAAACAAGTTGCAAAGCAGAGTTAAACGCCAAAAACAAGTTACAAACTGGCGTTTAACTCCAAGGAAGACCTCTACACGTGAAAGTTTCAATGCTTAGCCCAAGCACACACCAAGTGGGCCCGGAAGTGGATTTCTGCATCATTTACTTAATTTTGTAACCCTGGTAACTAGTTTAGTATAAATAGAACATTTTACTATTGTATTTTCATCTTTGGATGTCTAGTCCTTAGACCTAGGTCCTTTTCCCTATTTTCAATTTCAAATTCCATTGGGGGCTGGCCTCACGGCCATGCCTGGACCATCATCACTTATGTATTTTCAACGGTGGAGTTTCTACACACCATAGATTAAGGGTGTGGAGCTCTGCTGTTCCTCGAGTATTAATGCAATTACTACTATTTTCTATTCAATTCATGCTTGTTCTTATTCTAAGATATTCATTCGCACTTCAACATGATGAATGTGATGATCCGTGACACTCATCCCCATTCTCACTTATGAACACGTGCCTGACAAACACTTCCGTTCTACCTGCGAAAGCTAGAGTGTGTATCTCTTGGATTTCTGATCCACGATGCATGGTTGCCTTTCCTGACAACAGAGCCTTCCATTCCATGAGATCAGAGTTTTCGTGGTATAAGCTAGAATCCATTGGTGGCATTCTTGAGATCCGGAAAGTCTAAACCTTATATGTGGTATTCCGAGTAGGATCTGGAATGGGATGACTGTGACAAGCTTCAAACTCGCGACTGTAGGGCGTGGTGATAGATGCAAAAGGATAGTAAATCCTATTCCTACATGATCGAAAACCAATAGCTGATTAGCCATGCGGGAAACCGTAAAGGACCTTTTTCATTGAGAGGATGGGAAGTAGCCATTGACATCAGTCACACCCTACATACAGCTTGTCATAGAAAGGAGTATGAAGGATTGGATGAAGGCAGTACAAAAGCAGAGATTCAAGAGGAATAAAGCATCTCCATACACTTGTCTGAAATTCCCACCAATGATTTACATAAGTATCTCTATCTTTATTTTCTGTTTATTTATATTTTAATTATTAACACTCCATAACCATTTGAATCCGCCTGACTGAGATTTACAAGGTGACCATAGCTTGCTTCAAGCCGACAATCTCCGTGGGATCGACCCTTACTCACGTAAGGTTTATTACTTGGACGACCCAGTGCACTTGCTGGTTAGTTGTGTGAAGTTGTGATGAAGAGTGATATTACAATTGTGTGTACCAAATTGTTGGCGCCATTGAGATCACAATTTCGTGCACCAAGTTTTTGGCACCGTTGCCGGGGATTGTTCGAGTTTGGACAACTGACGGTTCATCTTGTTGCTCAGATTAGGTAATTTTCTTCTTGTTTTTAACTATTATTTTATTTTCAAAAAGTTTTCAAAAATCTTTCAAAATTTTTCTTCTTTTTTTTTCGTTTTTCAAAAAATAATTTTCGAAAAAATCCAAAAAAATTTTTATAAAATCATAAAATCAAAAATATTTTTGTGTTTCTTGTTTGAGTCTAGAGTCAATTTTTAAGTTTGGTGTCAATTGCATCTTTTTAATTTTCTAAAAAAAAATTTGAAAAATTCATGCATGTGTTCTTCATGATCTTCAAGTTGTTCTTGAGGATTTTCTTTGTTTGATCTTCATATTTTCTTGTTTTGTGTCTTTTGTTGTTTTTCATATGCATTTTTGAATTATTCGTGTCTAAACATGAAAAATCTCTAAGTTTGGTGTCTTGCATATTTTTCTTTTCTTGAAAATTTTTCAAAAATAAGTTCTTGATGTTCTTCATGATCTTCAAAGTGTTCTTGGTGTTCATCTTGACATTCATAGTATTCTTGCATGCATCATTGGTTTTGATCCAAAATTTTCATGTTTTGAGTCATTTTAGTTGTTTTTCTCTCTCCTCATTAAAATTCAAAAAAATAAAAAAATATATTTTCCTTATTTCTCTCATAATTTTTGAAATCTTTGGGTTGACTTAGTCAAAAATTTTTTAAAATAAGTTGTTTCTTATTAGTCAAGTCAAAATTTCAAGTTCAAAAATCCTATCTTTGGTGCGGTATTTTACAACCCACAAACTAACCGGCAAGTGCACCGGGTCGTACCAAGTAATACCTTACGTGAGTAAGGGTCGATCCCACGAGGATTGATGGATTAAGCAACAGTTATTGAGTGATAGGTTTAGTTAGGCAAGCAGAAAAAAGTATTTTGGTATTCAAAGAGCATTAAACAATAAATTAAGAATTTCAGAAAGAAAGCAGCAATGAGTTGGGAATAAAATATGGAGAAAATAGTTAAGGCTTCAGAGTTATCTATTTTTCCGGATTGATTTTTTTTACTAACTATTTTAATCATGCAAGATTTAATTCATGGCAAATTATATCTGACTAGACCCTAATTCCTTAGACCTTCCTAGTCTCCTCTAAAATTCATTAACTGCCAATTCCTTGGTCAATTAATTCCAATTAGAAGGTGAAGTTCAAATTTCAGTTTATATGCCACAAAAATTCTAATTACCCAAAAATAAGAGGATTATATGTCACGTATCTTGTTAAATCCAAATAATTAAAAATTAGGAGAAATTGTTTTCAAGCTATTGTTCAAGTAAAGAGCTTTTCTAAGTTTCACAAGAACTCAAATAGAAAAGAGTGTCATACTTCTGTTCCACCCAAATTCATAAGATAAAGAGTGAAAACAATTCTTAAATTATAAATCCACACATGAATTAAAATAGAAAAAGCAATAAAATCAATCTATACAAATAGGCAGAGCTCCTAACCTTAACAATGGAGGATTAGTTGCTCATGGAATGCGGAATGTAAATTTGTATAGAATTTCCTAATAGAATCCCCTAATGGAACCTCTTCAATAGAAGAGAAGTCTCCCCTTTTTATAACTAATCCTAATTAATTTTAAATCTAATATCTCAAATTAAGATAATATCTTTTCCTATTTTAAAATTCAAATTTGAATTTAAATCAAAATTAATTATAACAATCATCAAGTCTTCAATTGATGGATGGGGACCACTTGATTCCTTCACTCTACAGCTTCTAATCTGTATTTTTGGGCTGAAAAATGGGTCAAAACAGCCCAAAAATCGCCCCCAGCATTTTTCTGCACGTGGCGCATGTCACGCGTACACGTCAGTCACGCGCACGCGTCGCTAGTCTTCTTCGCAAGTCACACGAACGCGTCGGTCACGCGCACGCGTCGTTGAGCAAATCTTCAAATCACGCGTACGCATCAGTCACGCGCACGCGTTAGTCACGCATACGCGTCGCTCTTCGCTGCCATCTCTTTTGATTCTTGTGCTGCAGAAACTCCATCAAATCCAGTCGAATGCTACCTAATATAAACAAAATTGTAAAAGACTCAAAGTAGCATCCATGTTGGCTAGAAGATAATTAATTCTTTATTAAATTCAACAAATTAGATGCAAATTCACTAGGAAAAGATAGAAAAGATGCTCACGCATCACATATACACAAATAAACCCAAAAGTAAACCAAAAGAGAAAACTGACAACCTGTTTCTCCGAGTCAACCTCTAGGAGGGACAAATATAAAATACAAGGTGGAGATCTTATATACATACATAAATATAAACAAAGATACGAACCTGAGTCCCAAGAATTCTTCACTTCATCAGTGTCTCCAGAATACAGAGTGGTGCTTCTCAACATGCATCTAAAAAACCATAAATATTGTATGGGATGAGAACCGGGGTTCTCAGTATGTTAAAGGTGCCCACATATATAATAAATAAGGTCCCAGAAAAGTCAAAGGTGATCCTAGAACCCCGACACTTAGATATAATATAATTTTAAAGTAAATAACTAAACCATAAATTCGGTTATAAGGCTCTAAGGTATCCAAGTCACAATATAACTCTAACCCTTGCTTTCACTTTCACCTAACATAATAGTCTAAGGCATTTTACCGCTTACTGATAAATCATTTTACCGGCCTAAATAAACTCAACTCGGCCTCTAGCCCTTTTCAAACAATTCATCATTATTATCAGTCTACCACCAAAGTACCCAAACAAAAAGACAATCACAAACACAAGGAAATACAAGGCAAACATATTTAAAGAACAGTTACAGCAAGTATCACAATCACCAGTTATACATAATTTATCAGATAGGCAAACCAAAACAAGTATGCACACCCAAACAAAGCAAACAATTGCAACATGATGCATGCATGTCCTACTGGCCGTGAGCTCACGTGTCCGTTAAATCGCTAGAACCCGACACATCTGGTAGCTAACCCAGACATTTATCTCTAGGTTGCGCATCTCTAGGACTAGGAGGATCATAAACGAAGGAGAGTGCCTTTCCACATCAAACGAGTGTGCATTTCCACCTTGCAACCAGAGAAGAATGTGAGTAAACAATACGAAGGAGAGTGCCTTTCCACTTTCCCACACCCTTATCACGACAAGAGAGGGAATTTCAGTCCTCAACTTGCCATCCGAATACATTTTTCAAGTTATCAAGCAAGCGGGATCGCACTCAAATCTTTCTCTCTCGACCATTCCGGCCACACCTAGTCATCCCCAATCTCATCATTAACATCTCAGTTCAGTTACTCTAGACCTTCCTTTACTTCCAAGTAACCTTGCTTTCCATAGCCTAATCTCATCACTTTCAAGCTTTACTCCATCTCCAAGTTACCTCTATTTCCTAGCTTTAACTTACTACTAGAGTTACTACTATGATCTGGGGCTAAAAGAGTAAAAACAGAAGTTTATAGGTTTAAAACACAAAAATATCATTTGCTGAAAAATAAGACTATGCATACGCATGAAATAAGTATGCGTACACATAGGTCTTTTTTTGGGCCAGGATGCGTACGCATGCACCTATCTGCGTACACATACGCACCGGACAGAATCGAACGCATGCGTATGCCCCTTGTATGCGTACACATGCAAGGACATTTGGCCAAAAATTTGGCTATGTCTGAAATCTGCAGAATTTCAATTTAAAACCTCAAACTTCCGACGTGCATAACTTTTTTGTTTTAAAATATTTTTTATCTGTTTTTCAAACGACATAAATTTCACGAATCCAATTTTCTTATGAAATAAGTTTGAAACCATTCGGGGATCCGGAAGCTAAGTTATGGCTCGCCGAAATTTGACCAAAAATCAATATTTCACAAAAACCCTCAAACATTTATTTCATTAATTCACCATTCAAATATCAATCATCAACCAGTCCAAACATATGCAATATCACAACAACACAGTTTTACACCCTTCCATCATGCATCATACATCAACATTACACAATTTCACCATATATGCACATTCAACCTCATCAATAAATCAACCATAATTTAAACACCATTTTAACATTCTAATTTCACCATAACAATAATCACCAACACATACTCAAGCCATATCATCAATTATTATCACAAATTCTAATCATTCAACATACCTAATCATTTCAATCTATCCTATGGTCCTCTAGCCTAAGTTTTCACAAGACATTATATATTATATACGAGAAACCAAAACCATACCTTGGCCGATTTCTCGAATAACCCGAGACACCACCAAAGCACCAATCACAGTCCCAGAAGGTCCAAAATCACCAACGCACGTCACCCAAACTCCACCGAATTCCAAAGCTCACAATTCAAGCTCCAACATATACATATATACACCTAAATTTACATATATCACACATACTTATCCAAACTCAATACCGAATATACAAATTCAAGGAATTAACTAGGGTTAGTTATCCTTACTGTCTATGTGCTTCAATTAAGGCAAAACCTACCAACTCCTCAAGTCAATTTGATCCTAAAATATTAAATTAACCAAAATTTCAATACCCTAAAATCTCAATATTTTTGAACTAAAGAAGAAAGAATAGGAGCTGCGAATATGATTTTCTCACATTGAAAGATACTGGGCTTTATAGAGCTCGTCACTGCAGACGCGTGGTCGCAAACGGTGTGGCGATCGAAATTTCGGATTGAAAGTTATGACAAATTGAAATCAAAGCAAGGATTTAGGGTTCTTATTTGCTCCCCCATCAGCGTGATTCCTTGATCTTGAAAGGAGGAGTGGCTGAAGGCATGGGTTTATATAGGGTGGAGTAAGTGGGTTTGGACCCACTTGGGCTCGGTCCAATCAGTTTGATCCGTTCGGCCCAATTTTTGGCCGAATTTTTTAAAATTGGTGTAAAACTTCTTATTTTAATTAGTTCTATCTCCTTAAACTATAAAATTTTCTTTTCTAATTACTTTGATTAACAATTAATTAATTCACTAATTATTTACTAATATCTTGAGTTTTACACTTACGTTCTGTTTTACGATACAACGAATTACGATTCTGAACTAGTTTAGGAAATCGAGGTAAAAACTACGAGTTTATTATCTTAGTAGGAGCTAAGTTATCTTTCTTAGAATTATATAATACTCACCATTTGATATACACTTTTTGAAAATATAAAAAGTTTAATTGTCAAAATAAATTATTTTCTTTGAAAAAGTAGCTTTTGTATATAAAGATACAATTTGATAAAGATAGTTAGTTAGATTTTCTATATCCATGTACGTTGATATCAAGTAAAAGATATATAGCAGATAAAGTAATAGGATTATCCTTAGAATTATCAATTGATAGGCATTAGAATTATCTTCAGTAAGGATTTTCTTTAGATCAAGAAAAGGAAAATGCATAATAAAAATGATGCACTGTTGTAGTGTGAAATTTTATTATAATAATCATAACAAGTTAAAGTTTGATAATTAGATCATATTCTAAAAATTGACTAAGAATTGAAAAGATAGAATGAATTATATTTTGTTATTTTCGAGTTCTTAGAAAAAAATATTATTTTATAGTATCGGATCATTGAGGAGTGTTGTTAGACACCAATCTTGATTAGCAAATTTAGTATGTCTAATTTATTATCCGCTTAATACTAAATTAATCATGGGATCACACACTAACAAGTGTTTTAATCTAGTAATCTTTGATAAAGAATTATTTAATTTTTATTTTGAATTAATCAAATAAAGAATTATGTTAACTCATATAAAATATTATATATTTTTTGCTAATACCAATAATATGATAATTGAGAATATTACATGAGAATTAAGAATAATTAATTATTCTATTTTTAAATTTGATTTGTAAATTTAGGATAAGATCCTAACAAATTCTGTTTTAAATTGAGTTATTATTTAATTCATAAAATTTTAATTAAAAATAAAATAAGATTTAAATTTAAAATAAAATATAAAATCAGTAACAACTCATACGATATATATATATAACAAGAATAAATAAGATATAAAAATTTTATTTTTTTATCTCTGCATACACAAATATATGTGAGTCTAATTCTTAAAAAAAATTGTATGGTAGGTGTTCAAAAAATTACAAAAAAAATTTCAATTTAAAATAGATGTTCATTAGCCAAAAAATTGACAACAATACATAACGTTTTTATAGCACCAAAAATAAAAAAAAATATATTTTTATTAGCATATTCAAATATTTGTCTCTAATTTATATTATTTGGATAAAAATTTTAAAACAAAGTAGATCAGTAAAATTATTTTATTATTACCGCTTGAACACATGGTAATCTTTTATAGTTTATAATAAAAATGAGAAAATAAAATGTAGAATTAATCCTCCTATGAATAGTCAAAATTATTATTACCTAAAGCGAGATAATTGTTTCAATCTTTTATCATGTGACTTTTTAATAATTTTTAATCCATACAAGTCTCAAATTTATGTATACACTTATTATACTTAAGATGACTTTGGTAAAACGTGTGCTTCTATTCTAAAGGTTGTTTATTTATTTATTTATTTTTGTCATTTTATAAATATTTTTCAAAAATTAAACTCGCTCTATTCGGTTAAATCAAATAAAATAAATTTAATAAGAACAAATTATAAACGAAGAAGGTTAAAGAGACAGTAGATTTTGTTATTTATAGTCATTATTTATATTTTTAATGATATAAAATTAAATTTAATGATATAAAATTACTCATTTTTTTTGTGTGGGTTAAGTGTTAATCAAATTTTAATAAAAATATTGACCCTAGACTTTCTCATTACAAAAACATTTGATAAAACTTGCCTTTCAAATTTATATGACTACAAAATACATAAATATAACAAAAAATAAATTCAAATATTCATAAATATATAAAATTATATTAGATTTTTTAATTTTAAAAAGTATAAACTAGCTTTGAAGTCTATATATTTACTTTAAAAAATCACCCCTAAAATTTTGAAATTCAAAAGTATAACATGAACATTTTGTTTTACCAAAGAAAATGTATTAACTTATTTTTCAAAAAACTCAAGCATGCCAAATGGAACCTTAGGTTTCTGGCCTTTCATTATGGGTATTGTCCTCACTGTGATACATTTCTTATGTATTTACTTGAAAAGGGAATGGAACAATTCAACCGCAAAGAAGTCGTGGAATATCATAATAAACACGCAAGTCTCCCAAGAATGGAATCAAAATTGAGACGAGAGGAGGGAAGAAAGCAAAACCTCCATGATTTAGATTCCTTCAGATAACAATTTGGCCGGGAAACGTATTCCCCCCACATGCCTTGTGAGGTCCATAACAAAAGAGGACCTCCAATCATTCAAACAATGCACACTTCCGCTTTATAATTTTGCACTTTTTCCAACTATAAATACTGCCTCCTGCTTCAACTCTTGGAGCCACAACACCATTCATACAAAGCTTTGCAATCTACAGCTTACTTCATACCTTTGTGATTTCTCTTTCCTTCCATAAAACCAATCATGTCTAGCACCTGCGGCAACTGCGACTGCGCTGACAAGACCCAGTGTGTGTAAGTGCTTAATGCCCTCTCTTTGCTTAAGTGTTCCGACAAAAGTCAGCCAACTTTTATAGAATTTTGTTTATTTTAAATTTCTTAATTCTAAATCCTAAAGAAGAGTTGACTAATGTTAGCAAACTAAAAATTAGTTGCCTATGTTTTTTCTTCTGAAAGTTTTGATACAATTTTAATAGAAATTCTTCTATGCTATGAGAGCAAGTTCACTAAGGTTGTCATTGTTTCTAAGAATAGAATAAGACAAGATACTGAGAACAAAGAACAAAATATAAAGAATAGAGACATAAAATTTAGTATTCTTGTATTCTATCAATGTTTCATCTATCAAACGCGGCCTAACAAACTTGCTCTGTACCATTCAATTGTACTTCATTTTCAATCATTATGAATAGTTCGCTCGATACCATTTGTGCATGTTCAATACTTTGCTTTTACTAATTCACTCGTACAAATTTTTCAGGAAGGGAAACAACGTCGTTCAAATCGTGGAGACTGAAAAGAGGTAAAATTGACGAGAAATTCTTATATCCTTCATAGTTTAACTGCTTTTTTAGCTCTACCCATTACAGAGAAAAGAACCCCTACTCAAGCTGCTTTTTTTTTTTTTGGTGCATTTGCAGCTACACCGAGACCGTTGTCGCTTCAGCTGCTGAGAACGACGGATGCAAGTGCGGCGCTAGCTGCAGTTGCACCAACTGCACCTGCAACAACTGCAGCTGCTGCCATTAAATACGATTGCCAAATGTGTTTGGGAATGATTTCCTAATAAGTAATCTTTTACTAAATAAATTTGTGTGCTTGTTGCACTTCATATCTGTATAAGTAATGCACTGTGAATCGAGTTTGGTTCCAGTGATAGTTATATAAAAGCTATGGCTTTGGCACTTTATTGTTACATTGACTAAAAATATGCATATCTCTGTCTATGTTGTCAGCATCAAATTCTATATCAAACACAGAGCAATCATAGTATCATACATAACTGTGTGCAAAAATCAGCTCGCTTAAATTTGAAAATAAAATAGTGATATCAATTATTTGAATGCATTTGAAATCAATGTAAAATGGGAAACGGCACACAGGAAGCATAGGCACATAACTTTGAAGAAAACTGGACAACAACAACAACAACAAAACATTATTAATGTTTGAGGATATATGTTCATCTCGTGCATAACTATGCTCATTGATATCATATGTAAATGATACACACTGCAATAAATTGGACCAACTACCTCGTTCCAAATTATTTTTAACTTTAAAAAGTATGGTACATTTAAGGCTTAATACATCTAAATACAAATTGCATCGGAAGTTTTGAATGTACCAAATTTTCCAATGTGACAGATAATTTGGCAAAAAGGGAGTATATTGCTAAGTTCTAATCCAACAAACTCCTATGTTGTATGTTTACTATCTAAAGTTAAAGTCTAAACCCACACAGGACCATAGTTTTCCAGAATATATTTTAGTCCGGTGAATTAGGGATTCCACATTCCACTCTATTATTATTCACACGACAAGAAGAATTCAGGTTAAGCTGAATTAGTACAAATACCGATTTGAGATTTTGCAAAGTATATGAGATTTCAATTACATCCATCAAGCAAAGGTAGAATGGAGTCTCATTATAGTCACAAATAACAAAAAGCATGTTCTATTCTTCATCAATTAAATTGGTTTAATGTAATGCTACATAAAAATAATATCATCACAAAGATATCAAGTGAAGATCAAGATAACAATGAGAAGAACTGTTGACGATTCCTGTATATTTAAATTTTATAAATAACTGCTTGCTCCTGTCAAGAAGGATCAACAGGGACAGAGGGAAGCAAAAAATGGGAAGGAAGATTTGTTGATTAACCACATTTATTAGACAACAAATGGATTTGTGTACAAATTACAAAATCACTAACTACTCATTATATAATCTCAGCAAGTGATATAGGAGTAATAATACCAGATATAATGAAAACGAGGATCTCCATAGAAAGGTTTAAGTTTAGTTGATCAATTATGAAGTGCATGTAGCAATCAATTTCCCTAAGTCCTTTTTTTTTTAAGTTACAACTATCATCCTGATGTAGTTTGCTTAAAAAATAAACTGATCCAAAATCTTGATTGACCACAGACAATCAACTCAGTTATTATAGTAGAGTGACCTTTTTTCTTTTTCACCAGTCTCAGACATTGAATCCCTCAGAACGAAGGCACTGTTTATGAGCCTCGATCCATTTCGCACAAGAAGCTTCACCATGCTCAACTATGCATTCATCTCGCAGCTTTTTAGTGTCTGGGCATGCACAGCAGATTTTCTTCTTTGGCTTTGACTCTGTAACAGTTGCCACAGAAACTACACCTTCATTCTGCTTAGACCCTTGAGCGCTCAAGGTAGACGAAGCACTTTGCAATTGCATACCACTCATTATCTTAAATTGGCCTACAGAAGGGGAAACAAAAAAACCAAACGAAAAAGTATTATATTCTAGTTTATCACCAAATAGAATACAAGAACACTCTATGATTTATATCTTGTTTTCAGTGTCCTGTCTTGTCCTATTTTAAAAAGCAAACGCAACCTTAATGTTTAGACAAAATTTGTCACTTGCTCACAAATAAGCATAACAAGCTCAGAATCATATGGGGTTAGAAACCAATTCATCTAAGTTCTAAACTGCATTGCAGTTCCAAAAATTTTCCAAATCTCAAAGATAAACCAATATGCTGAGACAATATACATGAGAATGAGATGACAAATAAAATTAAGGGTAAAAAGAAAACATATGAATAATTTCATATAGATGACAAACAAGATGAAAAGTGAAAAGTTTTATCTAATAGTACATACTCCCATGAAAATTTGCTCTCTCAAAATTTCTTCCGGGACAATTTACGGCTAACCAAACATGCCCAAGAACCCCAATATAAATTTCATTAAAAAAGAAAAAATGGCCGTTCACATCGTGAATCTCTCTTTGTAAGAAGAAGCCCTAGAACCCCAAAATCCTAACCTTTGTCCAACTTGAGGTTTAGGAGTCTAAGATGTTGAAAAATCCAGCAGAAACAGAAATTTGAACAGGTTTATATTTGAGTTTGTGACAGTCCGAAAGAGAGGAGAGTCAGAGAAAGAACGAGGGAGAAGAGAACTTACGCTACTGCCAACTGCCAAGACAAGCCAATCCGAAATAAAATAAAAAAGAAATTGGAGAAGAATGAAGATTCTACTTGATAATAATTAAAAGAGTAAAGGATAAATCTGTCCTGACCTTTTTTTTGTGGACATTTTTGTCTCTGAAGTTTGGAAAATACTTTAATATTCCTGACTCTCTGAAAAAGTGGACATATTTAACCCTCCGTTAGAGTCGCTCCGTTTGCCCTGACGAAAAACGGTGACGTGGCTCTCGTGGCGCTGACCTGGCCATTACGGACTGCCACGTGGGATGGACTTTTGAAAAGAGGACATATTAGTCCTTTCACACCAAAACGTGTAGCTTTTTAAAACAGGACATATTAGTCCTCTCACCCCAAAACGACGCCGTTTCTCTCCACCCCTCCAAACACACTTTAATCCCCTTCTGCATTTCCAATCAACAATACTTCACCAAATCCAGAAGCAGCAAATTTAGCACTTCTAGTTCTGCAATTCCAGAATCATCAGCAATGCATCCAAAACACATAAACAAAGAATCAACAAAGTAACAAATCGCAGCAACATCAGCGAAATTTCAAGAAAAATGAGAGGCGGGAATCTAAGCAAATTCAGATTCAACAAGCAATTCAGCGACATATTCACCAACAACAAAGCACAAATTCAATTTCACAGGTTCAGTTCACAATTCAACCAGTCCAAATTGTGCAATTTATGAAGAACATGTAAGAACTCCTTATAATTCTGAAAAAATTGCTACACTCTCAAATAGAATCAGCAACTTACCAGAAATTGCATATGGAAAAAACGGATCTGAGAGAATAAGAAAAATTATACAAACAGCACCTGAGAGCTTGAAGGAGTGAGATCAGATAAACTCTCCGGTGCATCGATTACATGCCACCGAACACTGAAGCTCCATTTTTTGTCAGAATTTTCGTCTGGAAGCAGTCTAGAGATATGACCAACAGCAACATGAAGATTTCGACCCACGACATAAATATGGCAATCGCAAGCATTGACAGCAAAAGGCTTGCATATTTGCTCAGGCAAAGGGGGGCCATCTATGGCATCCCAGGAGTCTGTTTCCGTGTCATAGACCTTTAGCTTCATTCTTTCGAGCTCAGAGACAACAAACAAGTGGCCATAAACAACGACACTTGAACCGGTCCAGCCTTCTCTAAGTCCAACAGCCATGTTTTCTCAATTATCTGTTCTGGGATCATAGACTTGTCCCCTTGGAGAGACATAAAAGGGCCATAACCAGCTTTCGTTGACGAGAAGCTTCCCGTTGAGAACTGCTGCATCATAAGATGCCATATTGGTTCCTATGCTGGCGATAGAGCGCCAATTTCCAGTGAAAGGATCCAATACCTTTCTCATCTAAATACACACCTCACCTAAACCCTCCCTTTCACAACTAAACTTGATTTCATTCCCCCCCAAATCCAAATCCTCCTCAACAAACACAAAATTTCCTGACTTTATGAAAAAATCTCAGTTTTATCTGAAATAGCAATCACTAAGGACCCCACGGCGGGACCCACGGAGACGTCATCGTCCTTGACGGAAGCGTCGTCGTCAGTGCGTATGCACTTGCTGAGTATGAAGGGAGTGGGAGCGAGCAAGGGCTTGTGGTCGAGCGAAGACGATGCGGAGGTTGAGGAAGGAGAAGAGAGAGAGCCAGCACCGCCGCGTACGGAGACAGAAACGGAGGAGAAGCTGGCGGGAGTGGTTCCGGTTCCGGTGGCGGCGATGATTGAGGGCTCGGCCTGGCATAGGAGCCACTCGATCGTCTGGCCGTCGGACTTGTGGCCGAGCTCCGTCGGATGCCAAGGGTCGGAATGCTCCTTTTCTTTCTTCATCCGCTTCACCTTCACACTGAATTCGAAGGATTAGGGCTCAAGGATTTCATAGATTGGGGGTGGGGGAGAAACGGCGTCGTTTTGGGGTGAGAGGACTAATATGTCCTGTTTTAAAAAGCTACACGTTTTGGTGTGAAAGGACTAATACGTCCTCTTTTCAAAAGTCCATCCCACGTGGCAGCCCGTAACGGCTAGGTCAGCGCCACGGGAGCTACGTCACCGTTTTCTGTCAGGGCAAACGGAGCAACTCTAACGGAGGGGTAAATATGTCCACTTTTTCAGAGGGTCAAGGACATTAAAGTATTTTCCAAACCTCGGGGACGAAAATGTTCGCGGAAAAAAAGGTTAGGGACGGATTTGTCCTTTACTCTAATTAAAAAAGAGTGATGATAGCTACAGGATCAATTTTTTTAATTAATTTTAATTAAGTTAGCCTAATCATTTATTGACATAACAAAAATTGCTTAGATAAAATATATGTGTGAATTAACATTCTAAATAAGATGAGAACTGAGTTATATAGAAATATTTATTAAAATATAATAATATTTAGTTGTGAATTTGGTTACAAAATACTTGTTTATCTAGTATTTTTATTAAAAAAATATTTTAATCTTTAATATTTAGATCAAGATATTAAAAATCAAATTTGTCATAGAACCTCTTTATCCTAATTAATTTAGGAGTAAATAGTTATTTTTTCTATTTGCAAAAAAAAAAAGTTAATTAAATGGCCATGGCTATAGTGGCTAAGGATGACTATGAGTTGACTTTTTAATTAAATGGTGATAAGTGAAGTGTTTTTAGTGTAGTTAAGCTATCTTGACAAGATTAAAGACGGTCAAATTTTATTGTTTTACTGTGGGGATACGTTGGCTATTACATAGCAAAAACAGCATCGGATCTACCGTAGAAAGTTTCAGTTTCTTCATCAACCAGATGGCATCTCTACAAAGACATTCGGCAAGGACAAGGACTGGACCGTTGAGAGGGAGCTAGAGATCAAAATGTATTACAGTATTGGAGGGGTTACCGTTTGGATACGAGGTCGGGTGTTCAGGTTATGATTGGTTTCTAGTATGGATCGGGTTTGGTCAAGACCTTGTCCAGAAAAAAAAAAAGTGTTGCAGGTAGCCATAGTTGAATGGTTGAGAGTGTAACAGTGAGAGAATGAAGAAGAGTTGTATGAAATTTCTATTTTTTTTTTACTTTTTTAACATAAATTTGCATCATTTAAAAACTTATCAACTACCATGTGTTTACCGTCCTTGCTTAATATTTGCGATTAACAATATAGAAGTCAAAGAAAAAAATTTTCTTTTTGTTTACGCGTAAAAAAATAATTATAGCAACTAGCATAGGCATCATAGCCACACCAAATTTGTGGCCATCACAGATTGCACCTAATTAAATAACTTAACTAGTCACCACTTGCTTAGTGTTTCATCAGAAAAAAATATCAAATGCACAGATAAAATTATACCTCGTGAAATCACAAATTATACTTCAATGGCTTCCATTTCCGGCATTTGTTCATCTTCCTATGTACTCAAGCTCCGAAATTGGAACCATTCTCCGGCATTGACCAACCCATTCCGAACGGATAAGAGTTGGCCGCGTTCTTGAGCCGACCGAAACTCGGTTCGGATCGGGCCCTAAGCATCGTGTCAACGGCTCGGGAAGTATCTCTGGTCACCAACGACAGCGCGGCTGCCGCGATACCGACGGCGAAGGGGTTCAAGAAGAAGACAGCGTTGGAGAAAGATCCGAGGGAGCTATGGAAGAGGTAAGCGGAGTGGCTGTACCAACACAAGGAGGTTGGAATGTACTTGGATGTGAGTCGGGTCGGGTTTACCGACGAGTTCGTAGCGGAGATGGAGTCGCGGTTCCGGGCTGCGTTCAAGGCCATGGAGGAGCAGGGGTGGCAACGGGGCGGGTAGGGGCGGGTTTTTGCTCTACCCGACCCCGCCCCGCCGTACACCAACCCGCATAGAACCCGCTCCACTTCTACCCGGGGGTAGTAAAACGCTGAACCTTAACTCGCCCCTGCAGGTACCCGCCCCACCCCTACCCGCCCCTATAATTATTAAAATCCAATAAATAAAATTAAATTTCAAAATTTATATAACCATCATCACATACATAATATAAATTAAAGTAAAAATTTTAATATGATACAATATTATTAATCATTTACTAATTATTTTACATATATTATACATATTATATATTATATATATAGCGGGGCGGGTAAGGGCGGGTATTACCTAAACCCGACCCCGCCCCGCCCCTCCCAAGAACCCGTCCCGCTAAAAATTCGTCCCGGTGCGGGGCGGGTAATTACCCGCCCCGAGCGGGTAGGGGCGGGGTGGGTACCCGCGGGTTTAGGTGGTATTGCCATCCTTAACAGGAGCTCGAGAAAGGTGCGATTGCGAACTCCGATGAGGGATGTATGGTGGTGAAAATTTTTTTTAATGACTAGAGTAATAACAGAGTAATACAAGAGTTCGATCAAGTTTTTTTGAGTACTTTTGTGGAGTAAAGGCTGTCCTGTGTTAATCGAGGGGATTAGTTTTTTTGTCAGTGTCAATTTGTTTATTCAGCCCATGACAAAAAAATAATAACAATAATAAATAAATTTAATTTACCTCATAACTTTTGATAATAGGTTAACATTCAACTACATACTTTAGGATTTTTGTATGTTTGAATTTTTTCTGCAATATTTCATATAACTAAAATTATCAATTACTACTAAAAAGGACTTAATTGAAAAAAAAAATTAGTGCAGGGACCCAATTAAAAAGAAAAAAAGTATAGGGACCTAATTGAAAATTTCATAAAACTATAGGGACCAACAGAGTAATTAAACCTTAAAAAATTTATTCAGTTGTTACTGTTGTCATAGAAAGAGTCAAAAAATTTTTATAATTATTACTTTGACATTAATTCAAACTTATATTTTCAATAATTTTTTAATTATTTATATATTTATACACTTTTATCATTTTTTAAACTTATTTGTTAATTGCTACTAATATATTATAATACACATTATAATTTATACATATTAAGTTACTAATATGTAAATTTCTTATGTGTAATATACAAAAATATATTTAATTTATAATAATATATATTAATTATATAATAATAAACTAATAGTGCTAATTTTTTTAAAAAAAATTAGGGGATCATGGCCACCTTAGACCCCCTTAAATCCGCCACTGCTGCAAGTGTCCATCTCGGCGTGTGGCACTTGGTTCACTGGCGTGTTGTACGCCCTTCAATTCTGACCCCTAGGAGGTTGCTTCTTGAGCATGTGGCACGCCCTTTACTGGCGTGTTGCACGCCATACTCTTGGTTTGGACCTGGAGTACTTATCGAAGGCGTGTGGCATGCATTGTTCTTGTGATTTTTGGGGTCTCTAGAGAGTTGGCCCAGCATGCCACGCTCTTGTGTTAGCGTGTGGCATGCCATGCATTATTCGGCTTCCCTGAGCATGCTAAGAGGTGGCAAGGAGAGCGTTGGCATGTGGCACACCATGCTAGGCATGTGGCACGCCAATGGTGCCTAAGAGGTGCAATTTGACTAAAAAGAAGAGTCAAAGGTGTGTTGCATGCCAGTTTTGGGCGTGTGACACGTCGGTTCTGCGCTCAGCTTTTGTTCTGCGGCAAAGAACGGTGATTTGTACCCCTCAGACTCAATGTCTATTATAGACTATTATATATCGTTAGAAAGCTCTAGATGCTAATTAACTTTCTAATGCTACTAGAACTGCTTCATTTGGACCGCTATAGCTCGGTTATGCTCGTTGGAGTACGAAGAGGTCAGGGCGACAACTTTCACCTATTCTATTTGCACTTGTCTTCAATTTTTGGTTCCTTCGGAGGTTGCTTCTTTTTGCATGCCACCTTTCTTAGTTCTCCTAGGACTTCTTTGGTTTGTCTTTTTTCTTCTTTGTTCTTACCTAAAATCTTTCAATAATTTCCTACACATACCAAAGTTCAAAGAAACTCCAAAAAATATTGAATAAAGCATAAGAATTTTAATTAAAACAAGGAATTCACTAACTTTATTTAAAGAAATAATTTAAAAAAATAACTAAAGATACTCATGCATCACAACACCAAACGTAAGATCTTACTTGTCCCAAAAAAGAAAAGAATTATGCACAAAGGGATTTCTTATTGAAGTGGGTTGAAGAATTGCTTGTGATATCTCAGCGAGTGAAGTGATCAAGTAATAGTGGGTGAACTCCGAATTGTATGATCTTGTATAGATTTCAGTGCTTACTAGTCCTTACAATTGAAAGTTTTAGAACTTAGGAGTTTCATTTGAATGATATTATCGAGGTCTCTTTATATGTTTTTACCTTGAAGACAACATTCTCCTTTCTTTCTCTTCTTGTTATTATTTTCTCTTCTCGGGTATACTTATTTTCTTTTCACTGCTCTTTTTTTGGGGAGGGGGCAGGGGGTTTATTTTCACGTGGCTTTGACTCTAAATGTTCTATCTTAAGGCGTCTTTTTAAGATGAGTTTCAATCGACACTCCTAAACCAGTTGGTTCAAGGTATCGGGTGTTAAAACACCACTCGGACTTACTTGCTTAAGCCTCTCTCCTTGATATAGCAACACCACAATTACTTAACTCCTTGGGCCTTGCTTTTTGTTTTTGTTTTTCTTTTCTTTTCTTACTACTTCTTGGTTGTATAGATTTTTTAGAACCTTCATAATACTTCTCTAAACTTCATTCCATGTCTTAGAGCTCCCCATGTAAGTTTTCACAAACATAAAACCTCATTACAAAATCGCACTATCAGACCTCCACTTTTCTTAATCTTACTTGCCCCAAATTTTAAAAAAAATTCTTCAATTTTTTTCATTCAAAAGCTCTTTGTTGCATGCTTAAAGATATTGGGTACAAGCAATTTCAAAGGTAAGGTCAAATAAAGAATAATGAATAATGAATCATGATTATCAAAACAGATACAAGATCTAAGAAATAAAAGTTCAAAAATAGAGTTACCTCCCTTTTTATCATCTTCTAGACTATGTAGAGCATAGTTTCTAACACCAAACTTAGAGTAGTTGCTCGTCCTCAAGCAACAAAGAAAAAAAATAGTGGTGATAGAAATATGAATAATCATGATTATCTAGTGAAAGCAAATAAGTGATGCAAAAGCTTATTCACATAAAAAAAACGATAACAAACGAAAATTAAAGAAAAAATAAAAGGTCACCGACGATTGGGTTGCCTCCCAACAAGCGTTCTTTTAACATCACTAGCTTGACAGTTTGTTCTTGCTAAGGTGGAGAATGATCATGGTGCTTCAACTCCTCCCTTCTCACTGTGAACTTCCATCCCGTATCTTCATCTATGAGCTAAATGTATTCAAGAGAAAGAATTTTGTTCAATGTATATGGCTTTAAAGGATGGTGAACTAACATCACTTTTTCCCCTGGTAAGAAGTCTTCTGTAGGGATCTTCTTATTTTTTCATCTTCTGGGCACCTTCTTGAGAACTTCCTTCTTATTTGATGATGCACACCCAACACCAAACTTAAGCTTGGTGTCAGGGAGAGTTTTGTTGATTTCAAAGGGAGGCTTGGGTTACAAACTCTTGTTAGCCTCTTTTGTGTCTTCAATTTGCTGCATCTTCTCTCTTTTTTTTCCTTTCAAGCATGGAAGTGGAGCCTTCAAAGTTACTTCATCAGAAAATTTTTGAAGGTTTGTATCAATTGATTCAACTTTCATATAATTTTCTTTCTCACTTGAATGATGTATGATTTTAAAAACATGAAAAACTAAGTGTTTATTATGCACCCTCAATATTAACTCACCTGCTTTTACATCAATGAGAGCTTTTTCAGTTGCTATGAATGGTCTCTCTAGAATAATAGAGACATTCTCATCTTCTTTTGTGTCAAGAATAATAAAATCTACTGGGAAGAAAAAATTTTTCACTTTAATCATGATAATTTCAACTATTCCATGTGCATATTTCATTGATTTGTCCGTCATTTGTAGAGTTATCCTTATTGGTTTCATCTCTTGAATTTATAACTTTTTAATCACAGATAAGGACATTAGATTGATGCTTGCTCCTAAATCACATAAGAATTTTTCAAAAGTTGTACTTCCAGTAGTGCATGGAATTCGGAAGCTCCCTAGATCTTGTATTTTTCTTGACAAATTTCTTTGAATGATGACACTACACTCCTTAGTCATTAGTACGATTTTAACTCATTTCAAAGTTTTCTTCTTAGATAGCAACTCCTTCATGAATTTGGCATAAAAAGGCATTTTTTCTAAAGCTTCTATAAATAAAATGTTGATATGAAGCTTCTTGAACATCTTTAAAAATTTGGAGAATATCTTGTCCTTGGTTTTCGTCTGAAACCTTTGAGGAAATAGAAGTCTAGGTTTGTACTCTTCAACTTTGCCTTTTCTGGTGCTTTCTTTTTTGGAGCTTGAATTGAAGGGTTAGTGACTTGTTCCTCTTGTTGAATGGCATCCTCCATTGCTTTCTCAGGTTGCTTGTGGCTTCTTTTTCCACCACTTTTTTACTTCTTAAACTAATAGTCTTACATTTTTCTTTTGGATTGGGAATTGTATCACTTGAAAAAATGTTGTGTGGCCTCTGTGGATTATTTGGTAATTTGTTCCATTTATACTTCTAAATTTCTAATGGATGCACCTTGATTTTGGAAGTTAGATCTTTCTCATCCATGAATGTTTGGGTTTGTTGCAAAAATGTGGAGGTGGATTGGGCTACTGTAGTAATGACTTTGGATAGTTTTTCAATGGTGGTTTTATGGGAGGAAAATTTGGTTTCCAGAAAAAAAAAAAATTGGCCTCTAGAAAAAAAAAGTCTTTGGTAAATTTGTGGTTGTATGGGTTGGAATTATTGTTGGTGAGGTGTAGTGAAGTTTTCTTTGCTCTTGATTGCCCTAACTAAAATTTGGGTGGTTCTTCTATTTGGGATTATAAGTTTTTGAGAAGGGGTCATTGGGTGGTGATTTTTGAAAATTTTTATATAATTTACTTACTCAATGGTAGCTTGTTCTCCTTAAAACAATATACATTTTTTATTCTTGTGAGCTCCTCCACACAAATTACAGACAACAACTTGTGTTCCCACTGTAGATACTTGTATGTGCCCTATTTACTTTGTGAGTGAAGCAATTTGTTAAGGCATCACCTTGTTCTGTGCTAAAATATTGTCTAATGTGTCTAGTTCCATCACACCTCCCTTTATTGCTCTTTTAGAGGAGTACAAATACTGGTTGTAGGCCACTATCTCAATCAGTTCTAAGGCTTCTTTAGTAGTCTTCGTGTGCATGAAACCTCTAGCTGAGAAGTTCAATAAGTTTCTTAAAGTGGGAGTAATTCCATAAAATATTTGGAGTTGTACTCAGTCACCAAATATATTCAAAGGGCATTTTCTCAATATTTCTTTATACCTTTGACAGGTTTCATAAAGGGATTCTCCATCTTTTTGTATAAAATATTTGGAGTTGTACCCAGTCACCAAATATATCCAAAGGGCACTTTCTCAATATTTCTTTATACCTCTCACAGGCTTCATAAAGGGATTCTCCATCTTTTTGTATAAAGGTCTGAATATCATATCTCAACTTTGCCAACCTTTGTAGTAGAAAGAATTTGGTTAAGAACATATTGACCAAATCATGCTATGTTGATATGCTTTCCTTTGCTTGAGCTGTGAGCCACTGCTTGGATCGGTCCCTTGCAAAGAATGAGAACAACATCAAGCGATAATTTTCAGCAGAGACGTTATTGGATTTGACTGTGTCACATATTTGTAGGAAGCTAGATATGTGTAGATTAGGATCTTCTTAAAGACTTCCACGAAATTGATAATTTTGTTGCACTAAAGTGATGAGTTAAGGCTTCAAGTCAAAGTTGTTTACCTCACCGCAGGTGCTACAATGCTGCTTCCACAGTTTTCAGAAGTGGCTTTGGTGAAAGACCCAAAAGTCCTCCTAACATTGACATTATTGTATGTTTGTCATGCTTTCTGGCTCAAGCTCCTCAATTTCTTCTAGTTTCCTCTGATTTATTGATTTCTTTCTCAATTGTTCGAGGGATCTCTCTATTTTGGATCAAATTGAAGAGATTTTTTTGTCTTTGTTTCTCTGCATGCAGAAAAACACAAGAAAAACAACAAAGAGAAAAGATGAAATTTTCAACGTCACAATGGAGGGAGTTCCGGTGAGTAGCAAAAGAAAATAAAAAGGTCTAATTTAGAGAGTCAAGTAATGGTAGTTGTTAATCTCAATTAATTCTCGATAACGGCGTCAAAAACTTGATGCGGAATTTTTTCAAAACCACAACCCAACAAGTACGTGCATTGAATCATATCAAGTAATACTACGGTGAGTGGATTATGGTTCCCACGAGGATTAAAAGACTAAGCAACAATGATTACTTGATTATTCTAATTAGACAAATCAAAATCAGAGGAATGAAGGAATTAAATGTGAATAAAGACAAATAAAATAGCCAACTGTGAGTGATGACAATAATGGAGAGAATGTTAAGGTTTCAGAGATGTTCAAATTAGAGCAATTGAAAATCATAAAGCATCGCACACTATTTAAAATACTATTCCTAGTTAAATCAAAATGTCGTGAGAAAGAGTTTTCAGGCTAATTCTAATATTACTTTTTCCAAAATAATATTTAGAACTCAAAACGAAGTTAGAATATTTTTTAACAATTCTAAATCTTTAGGGATGAAGAACCAAAACGCAATCATGGAATAGATCAAAGCATAAATCTCAAATAAAGTAAAACACTTAGATTAATAATACATAAAAAGATTAACAGAGCTCATAACCTTAAAAAGGAGATTAGTTGCTCATAGTGGAATCAAAATAGAATTCTAAAGTATGGTGTTAAAATGGGTGGTTCCCTGTTCGTGGACAGAGTCTCTCTTTAAAAAACTAAAACTAAAACTTAAAATTCAAATGCAAATTAAATAAAAACAGAATCAAATCTAATCAAAACAAATCCAATCTTTTCTTAGTGACTCTTAACTAACTAGTGATCTTCCTTGTAATTCAGTTTCAAAGCTTGGTGATTTAACTCTTCAGCATCATGGGATTGGAGTGGTAACTGATCTTGTCAACTTAGGTGTGTGGCACGCGCACCTTTGGTGTATTGCACGCCAAGACTTCTAGCTCATTATTGGAAGGTTGGCTCAGCGTATGGCACGCCTTTGTTCAGGGGGGATTGGCGTGTGACACGCCCCAAAATTCTGCCCCCTGGGAGTGTCCATCTCGACGTGTGGCACTTGGTTCATTGGCGTGTTGCACACCCTTCAATTTTGGCCTCTGGGAGGTTGCTTCTTGGGCGTGTGGCACGCCCTTCACTGTCGTGTGGCACGCCATGCTCTTGGCTTAGACCTGGAGTGCTTGTCGAAAGTGTGTGGCATACCCCCTTGCCGGCGTATGGCACGTCTTGTTCTTGCAATTTTTGGGGCCTCTAGGGAGTTGGCCCAGCACACTCTTGTGTTCTTGAGTTATTTATAGTTTGTCAATAGTTAATTTTCTTTCAACCTTATTTTTTGTTAATTCCTAGTCAGTCCATTCCTTTTTTCTTAATTGCTTGACTGAAGATTGGCAATTAGTTAATTAGAAAGAAATTGATTTGTCAAGAAATTAGAATTCAATTATATATGATTTTTCGTGAAAAGATATTTGCATGCATTAAAATAGATAATCACCCGGATTAATTTTTCTAGAAAATAAACATATCTAAAATCTTTAACATTTTCAATCACTGCTCTCTCACAATCAAATACACGTTCATACTGCTTCCACAATCATTCAAGCATTCAAGATTCATTCAAAGCCCAAAACCATTCAAAGTTCCACGAAAGACACAATTCCAACCCTCAATAATCCAGGTTTAATTGATTTAATTAGCGATTCAATACGATTTTCGCTTGTTCAATCCCTTAATCCTCATGGGAACCATATCCACTCATTGTGGTATTACTTAATACGATCTGGTGCACTTGCTAGTATCCGAGAGCATTCAATTTCTGCTCATCAATAGGATTATCTAAATTGTTGTTCATGTCTGATCATTCCCATATATTGATAACTTTCATTTATCCACTCAAACTTTTGATGATGATAATATTTGGAAATGTCTTGCAAAGACTTTAAGATTGACTCATCCTGTAAAAAAGATTTGAAATATATGGGAATTTGTATTCATATATGAAGGAAACATGAACTAAAGAAACAGAAAATCATAATCTATTTTATTTGAAGTCCAGATGCTACAAAATTGAATGATAATCCCCCATGCCATCTTTGATTCTAATATGGTGTCAAATGGCAACTATGGCTAAGATCATATCTGGCATTGATATCCCGTCTAGTAAGGTTCTGAATATCTGAAGATTGTGTTGGGAAGTTAAGATAGGACCAAATATAGAGACAAAGATATACAAAAATATGTTCGAAACTGAAGACAGATATAAAGGATAGTCTGTCCCAAGAATAAAAGACCGAGACTCTCCAGTATCCTAACTACCAAATGCTGCCTCAATCACATACCTGTCATAAAAAGAACTACGTATCTGACTCGTCTCTCGTCCCCAATCCACCCATGAATATTACCAACAGAATTTTTATGTACACTGATTCTGACCAAATCTAGCCACCAAAGTTTCCCTATTTATAAGGCGGCGCAGCCTATGAGATCCCTTACCAGGTAGGATCCTGTACTTGTTCCCAACCTTGGTGCATTTGGGCTTGCCAGAACACCAACCACCAAGTGTGAATAGTCCCTTTCTCCTGTGCAGTAGCTTCTTATCAATCACATCCAAGACTGGATCATCTTGCCTAAATTTCCTGGCAAATGCGGCGTTGCTCGCTATCATTTTCTCCGTGTCGTTGATGGAAAGGACATGAGGGTGCTGTTTGGGAGGGATGTCCCAGGAAATATAATGCAAGTCGCTGTTAACGATCGTTTTTGCTAGTTCTGGATTATTGCATATAACAGTTTGAAAGTAGCCTTCAGGAGAGGAGACAAAATTGGCATAGTACATGAGAAGGGTCCTTGGAAGATTGTCCCAACCCCAGACAACATATTCTACGAATGCACGTGATAAAACCATCCATGCCGAACCTGCAATGCTGCCACCATGTTTAGTTGAAAAACCTTTGAGGAAAAAATAGAAAAAGAAAAGAGATAACCATACTAATAGAAACTAGAAATTCTTGCATCCAACCTCTTCCAACTATCAAAATTAGAAATTAGAGAAACCCAAGATCACATTATGCGGCCAATGTGAAGTTAGAAACTTTCAAATCCAATCTATTCCAACTATCAAAATAGTACTATTGTAGAATGGATTCAATCTCACTGAAAAGTAACTAGGTATGTAACACTTATAAATGACTCAGTACTTGCATACAATATGTTTGGGTATGTATTGCGACCTTCTGTCATAAAATTACAAGTCTTTTTTCTTTAGATATAATTCAGTATGCAATACATGATATGGGAATTTACCATAACACAAGTAAATGAGAGAAATTCTCAAATCCAACCTATTGCCAATTAGTAAAACCAGTGTTTTTCTAGTTAATTTCAGTGAGTCCTTAAACTAGGTTTTGTGGTACTCTTGATATGTCTTACACTGATAGGTTCTTTTGTGTAGGGATAAATTAAGCAAGTGCTAGTTGAAGGTAGTTAGTGATGGTTAGTAGCTGTTAGATAATAGATAGCCTTTGATTCTGTTATGCTGACGCGGAACTAGGTTATACAGCTTGTGTGCATATACAAACTCTTTAACAGTGTCAGTTCATCAATGTGGATCATTTTTCTCTCATCTTGCCTAGTTTAAAAACAAGACTTAAACCACAGAATTGCATAAGCTCCTTCAAAAAATTAATTCTTTTTTAAAAAAACAGGGGCTTAAGATTGCTTAAGCTCTGATATTTCATAAAAAAGAATATTTCCTTAAACAGGCACATTTCTCTTGATTCGTAAAACCAAACAGTTGAGAGTACACATAAACATGTAATAACTCATAATTGTTCTTAAATAAGTTGTGTTCTTGGAGCTTGTTTATGTAACAAGTGTAGGAACAAACTAACCAGTAAAAAGTTTAAATGCTGTTGGCAAAGTCCTCTTAGGACCGGCCCAAAATAAATCTTTCTTGGTAGACATGTAAAGCCCTGGATCAACTATTAAAGGCATCGCTCTTTTGTCCCTGCAAAATATGGTTCAATTCAGTTCATCACTACACCTAAATCAAATGTTGCATCCATCAAAAAAGAGAAGAACATACTCCAAGGTTGATTATGACAGGGTGAGAGGCAAACAGAGAGACTTACGCCTTCCATCCTAAATGGCTTGTGTGCTCAATGAAGTTAACCTTTCTATCCAAATCTCGAAAAATATATAAAAGGTCTGCACAACCATATTAATGAAAACAATCATTGGTGAAAAAAACTTAAAGCTCCAAGGAATTTGAAAAAAAAAAAAGAATAACCATGCTAGATTTATACCAAAATCAGCTACTAAAATCAACTACTAATATAAAATATATATTAGAATACAAAATACACATATAAAATGAATTAAACAACACATGTATTTATATAAACATACATGGTGACTTATTTTAGTAGCTGATTTTGGTGTTACACATAGAGTTTTTGTTAAACGAAGTAAGAAGACTAACCATCCTGAGTTACAAGAGGATAGTCGGAAGCACTGAGGTTTATGAACCAATCCCAATCTTTACTTCTCTTGAGTAGAATAGCACAAGCATGAAGTGTATTAGCAACCATAGTTGGTCCTCTATATGTGACCATGTTAGCTTTCGGAATCACAAAAACGTTTTCAACCTCTTTGAATATAGGTTGATTCTCAACCCTCCAAGAAAGCTCCAGCCTCTCCTCAAGGGGCGACTCGAGGTCCAAGTGAAGAACATATTGGTTCAATGGATGATAAAGAGCAAAGAGGGTTCTCCATAGCTTATCCAAATCACCCTTTGATCCAGAAATCAAATAAGCCATCCTGGGAATCATTGTCGCCGACGCAGAAGGAGCTGGAGCCGGGGAAATCTTTTTCTCCACAAAAGTTGGAGTTGTTCTGTTTACAGCTCCATGAGAAGGAAGAAAGAAGAATATTGAATTGAGGTTATTATGAATAGAAGAAACTAGCCCCATATTGAAGGAAGTGCCTGCAAAGAATATGCACATAGCAAAGCCCATAATCAAAGGGTATAGCCATTTCTTCTCCATTTCTATGGACCCTTTCTTCAGCTTATTCATTCTAGATTCCATGAATCACTGAAAAAGAAAGAAAGAAAAAAATAAGGTTTCATTGAGTACCAATAGTGGAAGATTTTTTTTTTTTTTGGTTTGTCACCGTATTCCCAGTTCGACTGAGCTCCATTTAGTGGTCTGCCACTCACCAATGGCTTGATACATGTACAAGATGGGATTCAAATCCCTGACACTTACTTAAGCGGACCAGTGAGCTACCCATTAGACCAACCCAACTTGATTAATAGTGGAAGATATTTATTACATCATATTTGTGTTATGCTTTTGTTGCCATAAAGAGACAAATATGTAGCATAAAAAAATTCGCCGAAATGCTAAAATAATAAAATTATGAAAAACTAAACAATTACTGTATTTGTTGTTGTCAATGAGCTATTACAAAAAGAAAAGGCAAAATAAACAAATAATTTTTATTTAAACTAAAGGGCCAAAAAAATTCCAACTGGATTTGGGGAATGTAACGAACCACGTTAGACATAGAAACAGCGATATACAACTAATCGTTGGATCTGATGGGATAAAAAAATGGAGGCTATTTCTTCAGCTCAAGTAATGATCTTCACAATTGAATTCAAAATTGTATTTTCAAAATCAGATTTTTTTAAAAGTTTTTCTTTTCTTTTTATTTTGTAGTTTTGTGTCAAACATGCAAATAGAAGCAATAATCAAGACATGACAAAAGAAACTGCATGGTGAAGAACACAAGGTTCAATCTCAAGCTATGAAACAATAATTAATATATGTCACTGAGCAATGGACTGAACGAAACATAAAACACAAACCTGTTTGTGGTGTTGGAAAATCGGACAGCGAATCATAGGAGAGGGACAGAGACAGAGACTTAAGATAAAGTAAGGTTTCAGAGAGATTTATTGAAACGAGAAAGGGGTTTCGTTTGTTCCAAAGAGGACGTTTGTTTGTTGAATAATAATAATTATTATTATTATTATTATATGTGTAAGAAATTGTCAAATTGATCAGAAACACTCTCCCTCTCTCTAGCTTACTTTAACAGAATAGTCGGGAAGAAATTGAGCATCATAGGCATTTTCTGTTACTTACAGAAGATGGCATGCTAAGTCGCTAACTGGTAACTATAATCTCCTTTGAGCTTTCCCCCATATTAACGAGGGTGAGATATTAGAATAGACATCTTCTAAATTTTAAATTTTGGATAAAGTGTGATCTCTTAATTTTTTTAATTATTTTTTATATTTTTTTTATTTTACATTTTATTCTCTAAAATAAAATTTAAAATTTAGAGGATTCAAATTTAAAGTATTATGTTTTCATAGTTTTTTTATCTCTCTAAAATAAATAAATTTTTATTCGCTATTAATCAAGATTCTGAAAATTGAATTACTTATCGAACTGTTTTAGTTATGATTTATTAATTTACTAGTATTGATCGAAAGTATTTGCTTTCGAAAACACCATAATCGAAGTACAATGAATTTTTATTTCGAGGAACAGAGTTTGAATAAAAAAGGATTTGTCGAAGAAAAAGGGATAGAAGAAAAAGGGATAGAAGTCAGTTGATATACTTAGTCGAAGAATAAGATCATTTGAAGTTGATTGTTGGGAGTTACCCATGTTATACAAAAAGAACGCAAACAATTACTCAAAAGTTAGCGCACGCAGAAGTTACTCTTGAATCTAATTGGTCAAGGACTTCAATAAATAGATTAAAGATGGATGGAAAAAGAGTTGAAACTTTACTTTAGAAAAACACTCAAACACACTCATATCTCCTGCGACTTACTGAGTTTATAACTTACTTTGCATTCGAGTCATTTTTCTATAGAGTTCCTTCCATGTCTTTACTTTACATTTCTATTTCCTGTAATCTTTATTTTCTTTGCAAATTTATCTTTCAGACACATTTACCTTGTTTTCCTTTGAAAGTTCAGCATTTTATTTTTCAATTTCAAAGTCCTTCGATCCTATTGAAGGCAATTTACAACTTTTATTCATTTTAAATTCAGTTAATTTATTTTCAATGTTTACTTTGTTTATCTTTTAGATTTTCTTTTATTTTTGCTCGATAGGAAGATCCTTTGATGCACTTTAATAAAACTAGTACTCACAAAGAGGAGTAGGTTTTACTCCCAAACCATTAGATATCGAACCACTTTCGATTTGCTAAAAATTGATAAAATAATTAGTTCAATTAGTTTGACTGTAGTTTAATAAAAAAATCGTTTTATAATAAAATAATAAATAAAATATAAATAACTTTAAAAACTAAAAAATATGATTAAGTTAAATTTTCTATTTATAAATATTTCAAAATTCATAGATACTCCCACTACAGTCTTGACAAAAAATCAAAATCCTTAATCTAGACATTCACACTTTTATGTCCAGGCATAAAATACCATTTAGTTTCAGATAATATCTTAAAACGGTAATTAAGCTCAACCAAACTGGTATAATTTAATGTAAATTTTTCACAAAGTACATGTGAATTTTGCCTTTTTCCGTTTTTTCTTTTAAAAATTAAGCTTTAATACCTAAATAAATTAATATATATTCTAATCTTACAAGAGAGAAGAATTTATATTTGACAAATAAAGAAAAAAATATCATTTAATCATCTTAAAGAAAAGAAAGCATTATTTTCTCTAAGAGTAAAAGTACAAAATAAAACTTTAAGCATATTAATGTCACCAAGTATGCTTGTGACCTTGAGCAAGGTCTCCTTCATATTTCTAGCCGATTGAGCTTGCATATCAACTATCAAGAACCGCAGTAGACAATCTGACAGTGTATAAATAATATTTCTATATAACAATGTCATTTTTCCTATGAACGTAACATTGTTTTAATAAATTAATGAATTTGTTCATGTGTGGATCTGTACGCTTCGAGGTATAGTTCATCCTATTCTTGTTCAGATCGGCTTTTTTTGGAGCAGAAGAATGGAATGTCGTCTACTTGTTGGAGAGGCGGCGTTGGACGCCTGCAAAGAGACTCCAACGCTCAAGTAAGTATGAGTGTGAAATAATTCAAAATAAAACTGAATATGTTGCGTACATCTATCTTAGTAGCTTACTAGTATATATATTTTGAGTTGTTGTGAGATTTGTTATTCGTATCAGATTTGTTATTCGTATCTCCGTCGCTAATTTGACGGAGTCTTCTGTTAGTGCTTTGATAGTTAGGATTTGTGGTGGTTCGGTTAGAGGGATTTGCGGACGTTTGATTCCGAGCTGTTACGTCAATTTCGGTAACGGATCATAGCCTCCAAACTAAACCTTTTTTGAAGAACCGAGCTATAACATGTTGAGCTTCAAAGGTATAGCTCGGAATCAGAAGTGGTCGAAGCCCCCAAGCTCAACTTTGTTATTGCGAATTTTGAAAAACATGAGGGTTGGCTGATGTTTTTTTGGCGGTTAAATTGGATTCGAAGGGTTTTTTCTTTGGAAGAGAGAGAAGGTGATTTTGGAAAAGACAGGTGCATTTAATGTTTATTGAGTAACGAAGCGGTGGTGGATAGTAACCATTGATTTATGGTGCACCCTTTTGTATCAACGGATAGGGTTTGTTGTGGGTTTGCTGAGTGGAAGTGGTGAGATAGTGGGTAGTTTTTAGTTGTCTCTTCGAATTTTTGTGTTAGGTTTTTACAATATCGGATTGTTTTGCTAAATATGAGTAAGAAAGGTTAGTCACTCTTTGACTTGGTTTCTCTTTTTACTGCTTTTTTTTTTTTGTGAAATGGAGAAAGGAAAACGGGTTATGGTGGGGACGCCTGTTAGGGGTAAGGGAAATAAAGAGGTTGTTGATGAGAAGGATAAGATTGTGGAGGAAGTTTGGGTTTGGGACCCTAACGATCCTTTTTCCTAGGTAGTGGAGTCTGTGAAAACGTACTCTTCTGTTTTCGATGATGAGCAGAGCGTGTCTTAGCTAGGCTCGGTATCGTCATGGGTTAGGGAAGGTACTAGTATTAGTCTTAGGCTTTTGCCGTGTAGTGCCGTTGATTGTGTTTATGACCGTGGTGAGGGATTCGAGTATTTCTTTATGTATAGTTGTGTTTTCGTGGATTTGGGGGTGAAATTTCCATTTTCTGAGTTTGAGCGTGGGGTATTGATGCAGCTTAAGTGTGCACCATCTCAGTTACATCCTAACTCCTGGCGTTTGTTAGAGCATTTGAGATTTTAATGGATTATTTAAAAGTTGAGCCGTCATTGAAAGTATTTTTTGTGCTTTTCCAATGTAAGGGGGTTAAGAGAGGTTGCTGGTTGAACCTGGCCAGTGCTCCTGGTCGACCTATTTTTAGCTTGTATAGGTCTTCCTATAAGGGTTTTAAGTCTATGTTTGTGAAAGTTAGTGTTGCTAATGACGAGTTTCCTTGGTATATTGATAACTGTCTTTTGGAGAAATTCCCTTTGTTTTGGGTTCCAAGGCCGAGGCAGATTTCGGGTATGGATAGAATGGAGTATAGGAATGACATGGTTGTCGAGTTTTTGGTTAATTATATATCATCTTCTGGCTTGTTGTCTGTGGTGGAATTTCTTGAGTTGGAGATGGATAAAGATGCTTTGGCGGGATATATAGGTAATGGTTGTATAGATTTTTGTAGGGTATGCATGTGATATGTTATGTGACTTCTTTTTGCTTTTTTGTAGTTGAGAAGGCTCCGAAGGTAACTTCCAGTGGTCTGCAAGCATATTTTCGGTCGAAAAACAAGGTTTAAGCAGTCATACTATTGCAGAAAAGGGTGCTGAGGTTGACCAACCGTTGGCTAAAAAGGTGAGCTTTAAGCGAAAAAGGATTGATGGAAAGAAGGAGAGGCCTGTGAACTTGGCCGAGGATAAGCTCGGCGGGAAGGAAATTGATTTGGAGTAGTGAAGCGTGTTACTAAAAACCAGAGAGCGCTTCATGGGTACAGAGGAGATCAGGACTTGACCTTTCTTTGGAGTGAACACTTACCGTTGAGTATGGTGGCTGATGAGTATTGTCAGAATCCGACTGATGTCAAGCTTGTTCAGGAGGTTGGAGATATGGGGGTTTGTCAGTATCTTCAGGTATAATAACTTTATTTGTCTTGTTTTAGTAGTGTTAACTTGTGTTGATGTGATTTGTCTTGCTAGTTGTTCCAAGTGATTGGAGCTCGACTGTTGTCTATTGGCCGAACACAGGAGCTAAAGCATGCGAGGATTCATTTGATAAAGCTAAGGTTGATAAACTGATGCAGGATAATTTGGAGAAGGGGAATAAGCTCCGTACTGCTCTGGATTTGGTGGATTCTTTACAAGAAAAACTGATAGTCACCGCGGATGCTGGGAAAAAACTTGGCAAAGAAAAGACTGCTTTGGAAGCTAGGTTGATAGTCCTTGGTGTTGAGAAGAAACAGCTTGAGACTAAGAAGAAAGATCATGGGCTTGAAATGTTCACTGCTGATTTTGAGAGAGCAGTTGAGCAAGAAAAGCTTCTGGTGCCTGCTGTGGATTTGTCTGCAATAGATCCGTGCAAAGTAGTTGTTGGCGATGAGTTGGTTGAGGATGATGATGATATTGAGGGTGAGGGTGAAAACCCTAATGTTTAGTTTGTAGTGGATTGTTTGTTTTTGTATGTGTGTTTTTGGAACTTCTAGACTTATAGCCATTTGGCTTTGTTTATTTTGAACTGCTGGCTTTAGGCAAACAAATTTGATAATATTAGGATTTGGTTGCATGTTTCTGTTACATGTTTGATTTTTGTGAAAAATGTGTTTGAATACTTCGGATTTTGGTTTTATTTGTTGGTAGTACTCGGACGAGTAGAATATGAGATAGAATGTAGATAATAGTTAATGGCGAAAGAGCAAAATTCTGCAACGCATTATAAATTTCAAATTTTCCGTTAATATTTTCTAGCGGTATGCTGTTTTAGTTACATGCTACCCATTTTCGATTTTCATATTTACATCAGAAATGTTGGCCTCGTACGATTATATAACTGTTTGACCAAATAGCAAAATTAATTTCATTATCTTTGATCAATAATAAAATTCCATAGAATCTAAACAATTTGAATAGGAATAATTTCATACTTTCAAGATATTAGTTCAAAAATACTTATCATCTATTCTACTCCTTTAGTAACAGCAAATCTTTCGAACTCATTTGGAATTTATATATTATTTGTGAATACAAATTCTACCTTATTTTTTTATCTCACATTGTTTTACTCTCTTCACAACATTTATTCTTATACTGATTGTTCTTTTCTTTCTTATAATATTTTCTAATTAATTTTCAATGAAGCAGCATAAATGCAAAATTACTTATTTTTATTTACACAATGAGATACATTTATTCTAAATTGTGTTTATCTATCGCAAATTTCTCTAGTTCTTTTTACATTGATATTGCTAGTAAATACTATTTTATTTTTCAATTGCATTTTGATTGCTCGATGCTTATATGGTCCTATTTGTGTTTCTCCTTCATTAACTTCAATTATTTGTTTCTTAGATTGACGAAGTTTAACTTCAGCTTTAGTCAATAAACTCAAAATATGCGTTTGCATTGTCACATTTAACTTCTTTTCTAAATTGGAACGATCTTATATATTATTATATCATGAAATGCTAAGGTCAACTTAAAAAGACAAATTTGAAATCAACTCAAAAACAAGGTGATGAAAAGATAAATTTAAAGTCAACTAAAAAACAAGGTGATGAAAAGGATTAGAGAAGTCATGGTACCGCACTTTGAAAATAATAGCTGTGATAATAGTCACTCCAAACCCATCAATAGAGGAAACAAATGCTCTGGTAACATTAACATTATCTAACGATACATAATATTTAACTACATATCTCATATCTACACTATCTCATATCTACACTTTCAGTTCCTATGTTTTCGTTAGAAATTTTAAATTAGCACAATTATGCAAGTATTTGATCAAATAAATTAATTTTATTATTTCTGATATATAACCAAGAGTTGAATCATATATGAATCTAAGTCAACTTACAACAAATTTTTTTCGTTCTTGTTTACATTGTCATTGCTATAATAATAATTATTATTATTTTCTTTTGAAAACTACACTTTGGCTGCTCAGTATTTTTGGTGACTGAAATAAATTAAACAAAGAAAAACAAAACAAACAAAACAAGGAACTGCTTAAATAGATGGATAATCCCGTTTAAGACTACTCTTAAACTCCTCCCAAGGTGAAAGATGCTCCATATGCGAAAGTTGTAACTTCATCGCCATCTTTGCCATAGTATCTACTACCGTGTTTGCATCTCTCATAATCAAATGAAAGTCAACAAGCCAATTCCAATGCATAATATCTCTTATTTTGAGCGTCGATGGATCAATAAACCCAAAACCATCTTGAGTAACAAGATTAAATGCTTCCACACAATCCATCTCACAAATAACATCTCGTTGACCCACATCCCAAGCTAAGAGATATCCTCTCCAAATAGCAAACAATTCTCCTTGAAGAATACTATTACTCTCAATCATTCCCAAACACTCCCTTTGCCAGCTCCCAGTACAATCTCTAATAACACAAGCAAAACCAACACTATCACCCGAACCAAAATAACTAGCATCACAATTAATCTTAAAAGTACCAATGGATGGGGGATTCCAAAAATTATTTAGAGTAGAGGGAAGAGACATACGTTGTAATTCAAAAATATTCCTAAGCTCCTTTTCTGAAGTTAATGCCAGACAAATCACTTTTTTCGGAGGCCAAGTTTCATGGGATTAAAGATGTCATTATTCCTTGCTCGCCATATTCACCAAAGTCCCGAAAAGAACTTGAACGGATGCTCTCTGCTATGATACAAGAACCAGTTCTTCAAATCCAAAGGATGACAAGAAATATCCAACCTATTCCAGACAAGCTGAGCTTTTGGACAATCCCGAATACAATGTAAAACCGATTCCTGGCTAGAAAGACATCTTGGACACCTATCCGATGACGACATCCCTCTTCTAAAGCGAAAACTTTAGAAGAGGAAGAACTAAATGATGAAAGAGTCTTAAGGAGGCTCTTCCTTTGGCTGCTCAGTATTTAATCCATGGTATTTTATTTAAGTCTTTTTCTTTTATTTTCTTCAATTATTTTGCTCCCGTAATAAAGGGATTTAGTTATAGTTTTAACCGAGGAATTCAAAACATAAATTTACAATACAATAAAAAAATAAAAAACATGAATTAAATTGAATGATAATTGAGAGGCAAATAACTGCTTATATATTCTTTTAGTTTAATCTTCAACACGACATGGCCTATTATAAGATATACACTAACCTATCTACTTGAACTATTTTACCTTAATGTATCTTACCATTTTATATAACAACTTTGGACACGTTATATTTGGTTGTATATTATCAATATTATCAATCTATATTTCATTGTTGATTGACCTTTTTTAAGCATATCTGGTATGCTATAGACATCTACAGCAATAGTACCGCCATGCGGATTATATTATAACTTGGACAGTTTGCACTTTTCAACGACCATTCGACACCAAAATCAATATACAAAGGCTAGCCTAACAGTATCTCATACACAATAAATATAAACCACCGCTCTGCCACAAATCTTCAGAATCATGTACAAATCTTCGACCAAGATATACTCCCCCATAAAGCATGTTACCAAGTTACATATCACCAATTCTTTTCATACCAAAACAAAATTACAATTTGGATAGTCAAATTCCAAAAGTAAATTACAAATTCATTGATATTGAGTCAACCGCTCAAGCTTATCTAAAAGGATACGCAATCCATTATACAAATTCAGCTCTCTTTACTAATTATAATTTGGTTTTTAAGTAACTCATGACTTTTACTCCTCTATTTTCTGAAGATACTATCCACAAACAAATATTTGCAGCTTAATCAACTAATTAAAACCGAGCTATACTTCGGTTCTCAAACACACAAGCTATCAAGCTATCTGTCAATTCAAATAAACTGACATCTATAAGTAGAACTCATTTCAAACAACCCAACACCTATGAGTCGGAATAATTTCAAGCAAACTGATTCATAAGTTGTACAACTCCAAATATGCTATTCCTAATTCTAAACCAGTCTATTATATCGGTTCACCAATTTTTCAAACAACTCAATAACAACCAACAATATTCATTTGACCTATCAACAATGGTCACTTAGCCTATCTTATATAATTATTTATTGACACTTGCCAAACCAGGTCTATGTTTACCTCTTTTCTCATCAATATTTCTGTAAGTCAAAAACACTTTTTTTATCAAACTATTCCAAAGCATCGAATGGTATACAGAACAATTATTATACCTCACTATACTCAAACATCGTCAGAAAATTTATAGACATATCGAAACAAAACCATCGCATATATAAAGCAAACAAGTTCATCTGACAATATTGAGTACCAGTTCATCAAAAGCACAAACAGTTTTTAACAAAACCAAATCCAAACAATCCGACAATTATACATTGGAACAAATTCAATCATATTTTCTTCTATAAAGTCTGATTCAATCCAAACAACCCGACATTCGGAATAATAACTCCAAACAAATTTGTATCTATAAGTCGAAATCAGTCCAAATGAAGCCGATGCATACCAAATATCTTTTTCAAAAAAATATGTTATTCTCCATGCCATCAGATCAAACTGGGGGCTTATCCTCCTTATCTAACCATTATTTCTAATCATTCTCAAATTTCTTTTACTTTACTATTTACCTGCATCAAATTCCAAGCATGACTATCACTTTTCAACATACAACAAGTTAAACTTGGAGGCTACTACTATTACTATCACCATTCCGAACTATGATTACAATCACTATTCCGAGCTATATTTATCATTCCGATTTATAACACCACAAAAACTCATAACCTCAACCTGTTTAATTGAAAACTTTCACAGATCAAATTTGGGGACTATAATCCATTGGTTATAACTCGGCTCAAATAAACCTATAAATCGGAATCTGCTTAAAACTAAATAAACACGTAGTACATGGAGTACATGTTTTGCTCTCCTAATCGACTTATCCGATAAAATCAAATAACCACGTGCCAACCCAAATCGGCACAGAAATCTCTCCGCAAACTCTCTACATAAACCCCAAGCGAATCACTAAAACACAGTTGCCGCATGATCAGCCATAACACTTCAAAACAATTACGGAAATGCTGATAATCGTTTCAAATACAACTTTATAAATATAAGTGACTCACAAGGTCACAGGTGGGTTATTCACTCTGAATATCATTCATATTACTCACATTCTCAACTAGCTATACCTTGGAATCGGCTGTCACAGGAACAGAATTAGTAGACATTTATGATTTAAATCAAGAAATCTAGTTTGTTAGAATTTTGTTTTTTGGTCATTGGTTTGTTAGAAATTTGAATATTTAAGTTGTTTCGACAATCAAGCTTGACTCCATTCTGCTATTTCTTTTTTGGGCTGGGCAAGTTAATTAAACAAGCCCACAACTAAAATTTTAGTATCTTGAGTTTATAAAGTTTGGGATAGTCTAACTAGCCTACAACTTGTTTATTTATCTTTAATCGTGTATGTTGTCAAATTCTTTTGCTATGGTGCAATTTAATCCTCCTTGGAGCTGTGGGGAATAGCTTGATTGATTATGATATTCAGTGGATGCTTATAGTAACATTATTTTCTAAAAACTATTTTAACCGGAGAAATTGACTGATTAACTTATTTTCATAACAAATATATACATTTGGTTTGGAGAAACTCATAAATATACATTGAGATATAGACACAAAAATAACCATTTTTATATCTTGTTTGACAGTAAACTAAATATATGATAAAATTAGTGCCATTTTGCCGTTATCATTTTCCTTCCTACCCCCTTTTACATCTGAGATCTATAAAACCAACAGTCCAACACAATAACATCAACTTCAACAAATGGCAAGGGAGTTGATGATCTGATCATAACGATGGCGGACAGTGGTGAAGGCTGAGATGCAAAGCAGGGATTCAAGAGCTGCTTCCCTCGCCACCGGGGGTAGAATCTATGTTGCCACTAGAGTTTCTTGCCGGAGAAGGCTGGAGTCTGAGTTTTGAGAGTATGAGAAGAAGAACAAAGGTTTTGTTTAAGGGTAAGAGTACCATTGTAAAATATTGATAAGGAAGTTTTTTTTATCTAATCGGTGTCCCAATACACAATATCTTTTACAGATGAAAATAGGAATGGTTATGGTAGGAAGTATATAAGATATATATAAGACATGGTATTTATTTATAGTAAGCAGAGGAAGTATCTATCTATCTATTTATCTATTTATCTATTTATAAAAGCTGATGTCAACTCTCTCCACAATGAGTTTAAGCTATCTTTTCTTTGTTAATGATGCCACATCAGCAATTCTAATAACTTGACAAAAGATGAAAATCAACTAATTACTATTTAGTAAAATGTTTTAAAAAATTAAAACAAAAAACTCTTATATATTATTATTCAATTGAAATATCAACTACTAATCAAATGCAATAAACATATTGAAAGTGTCATAATAATAATAATTATAAAAAATTTCAGTTACAAATATTCAAATTCTATAACTTATATATATTAAGACTCTTACTATTCTTCATTTCTTAATCTCTCATACTAATTGTCAAAAATTCCTTAAATTTAATATAATATTTTTATGTTTTTTATTCTAATTCATTTATTTTTTTAATTATTTGCAACCGAAAAAACCGCAAGAAAAGACAAAGTGTAATCATTAATGTAAATCGAAAAAAAAAAAGAAAATACAATTTTGTATAACTCTAATATAAATAACCTATGTCTTTTATAAAAATAAATAAATTCAAAATTTATTTATAATATGTTTTCTAAAATATTTTTAATATAATATTTATTAAAATATACTATATAGTATAAATAATTTATCTCTTCGCGCATTGCGCGGGTCTCACTCTAGTAAAATATAAAAGTGATATTTTACTTTGGTTAAGCTATTTATTTTCTTCTCAAAATAAATCACCATGCTAGCATGAGAGAATTTGAACAATCGTGACATTATTGTAACACCAGATAAGAGCATTCTAAGAGCTTCAACAACTTTCAATTCTCACAAGGTTATTCAATTGAGACCTTCCATGCCAACTCTGCCACTGCGGTAATTGTTTTAGTATTTCAATCATCTGACTCAAATCCAAGATCTCGGTCAACAATATTCTGGAGTCTCCCACAGCTGATTCTAACCATGGCAAAGTTGGAAAGAAAAGGCTCTTTATCAGCTCAAGCAATATTACTCCGAAGCTATACACATCGCTCTTAACAGAAAGATGGCCATGCTATTAGTACTCTGGATCAACATAACCCGGAGTCCCAGCAGGATCAGTGGAAACATGAGTAACACCTTATGGGAAAACGCGCGATAATCCAAAGTCTGCAACTTTAAGCAGAATGTTGCTAGTTTTCACATTGCGGTGGATTATGCTAGAACTATGTAGATAAGCCAACGCTTCTGCAGTCTGTATGGCGATGTTTAGTCGCGTAGACCACGGAGGAGAGCTCCTGTTGAGAAGATGATCTGCAACGGTTCCATTGGGAATGTACTCTTGCACAAGCATTACTTCATGGCTCTGAGGAGAGGTGCAGCCATATAGCTGGACAAGATTTTCATGATGCCAAATTCGTTTGAGAACTTGGTGAGTCTATCATTGCTCTCGGAATTCTCGTCATGCAACCTTAAACTTCTCAGCATGTCTTTGTGCAACTGCTTTATTGCCACATGACGTCCATCTTTGAGTATTCCTGCATATAAACAAAAACTAGTAAATCTTGTTATGATGTTGCAGGCAAGTAACTGTATAGAGTTAATAACATGATTCCAATTACTACATTCTTGCCATTGCTTAATAACATGTGACAATGTAACTGCATCTTGTCATAAATCATCTCTTCTAAAAGGTTAGACCATTAGGCATAGGCATACGAATCCTGAATGATTTTATATATTTAACAAGCCTCACACATAAGTCTCTATTTTGTCTGATGCTAAATTATACTTTTATTTAGAGGAATGAGAGTAACAAGAATAGTATTCTAAATTTTTCTGTCATACCCTGATACCATATCACAAACCATTGGTAACTAAAATTTATTTGCTCTTTCTTTCTGAATAATTTTTATTTCGAATGATTGGTGACCATAATTGCAGTTATTCAGTTAGCTTTTCAAATTCTTTTTAAACACGGATTCATATCGTCATTCAAATAATAATAATTTTAGAGGGAGAAAATCGTTTGGATTGAAAGATCTATGGTAACATCTTGAATGATCAACTAACTCATGCTTAAGAAGGTATATAATAGGATGAACTGCAATATAATTATGTTGATGAAGCACACCATCATGCTACAATGTAGGATGCATGATTAGAACAATCAAAGTTCCTAACAACCTAAAATAACTTTATTATAACAAAGAGAATGAAACTACATACTAACTGAAATAGAAGGAATGTAAATGTTCTTACCAAAATAAACTGTCCCATATCCTCCAGATCCAAGTTCTCTACTAGGGTCAAAACTATTGGTGGCTTCTTCAAGTTCAGAATACTCAAACACCTCATTTATGTGGCAGCAAACAGAATCAACCAACAAAAGTGATTGATTTTGATGATGATCACTTGGTAACTCATCAGAGATTAGAGGAACCACCGGTTCATCCCAGCTTGTTTCAAACCTTAAAATCCAGAGGCTCATGTTGTTCATCATCACCACTGCTTGGTTCCTCAGAATCCAGAGGCACCAATTTGCTTCCCCCCTTTACCTCAGAACCAATAATTGGATGTGAAGCGTGGTGTTTACTTCCACTGCCATTAGGGAAGAAGAAACACTGAGATACAAATGAGAGAATTGGCATCACTCACACACACTCCTATGAATTATGATCTGTGATCACTGCCTCCGATATAGTCAAATCCCTAAGTTACACATTTAGCAAAGAAATACCTTAATCTTACAAGGGAAAACCGAAAAGAATTGTTAATCAAATTAATTAAGTGATCTAAGTATGGTAAGAAACCAATTAAGAAAGAAAGAGAAAATTCTCACCTTGAGAACCATAGTATTAAAGAAAGAAAGAGAAAATTCCATATTTCTTCCCCTAGTATTTTGCCTTGCTATTGATGTGAGTAGGATATGAAAAGGTGACTTGTACAAAAAAATAAATAAATTCTTATTTTAGCAATTTTCTTTTACAATTTAAGTTTTGCCTTACAAGTTCTTCTTTGAAAAACATGCACGTAAAATCTGCTAACATTCTTTTGGATTAAAACTTCTGCATTAAGGTCGCAGACCTTGGCCTTTCGCACACTCTTCTGTTGGTTGTTTCAACTTCTTCACAAGAGGTTACTACTTACTATTTAATGGCTATATGGACACACTGTATTTCCAGTATTACAGGGTTAGTGACAAAAGTGACACTTAAAATTTTTGGGGTGGTTTTAGTCTGAGATCTTAACATCCATGAAAGCTTTGGATCTGAATAGAGATCAGCATGAAGTTAAAACTGTCTAGTGTTATCATCAGCAAAATCCAAAACCAAGAATTTCATGAACTGGTGGATCCATGCCTTGGTTTTCAATCAGACAATGAGATAGGAGAAGCCATAACAGGTGTGGCAGGATTGCCATTCAGTGCCTGCAATGTTCTAAGGAACTAAGGGCATTTATGAAGCAGGCACTAGAGACCCTTATTGTTAATGTTGCAAGTGTGAGGAGTGTATGAAGTTAGTCCCACTTTATCTTAAGGTTGAGTTGGATATGGTATTTTTTCATTTTATGTTCTTTCACTTGATTCCTCCTCGAAATTTCTCTGGTCTCAACCACCCAACCATTATCACTTGACAACTTGCAATAGCGTGTCTATACATGTTGACTGCTGACTTGCTTTACACTCGTCTTGGTCTTGCTTTGTCTTTTTATGGAGCTAAAAATCGCTTAAAAGTACTGTATCTTAGGATTAAGCAGCATTCTTTTTGTTTTATTTATTTGCTCTTAATTCCTTTGGAAATATCATTGTTGTTACCATTTTATTAAGCAACCTCAACGTTTTTAGAGGTATGTTCTGTTCTTAATACTTTCTTTTCACTACTTTCTTTGATGTTTTGTGATTTGAAAAGTATGATATGTTTCCTTGTATCAGTGCTGCTATTTCATCTAACTAAACGTGAATTTTCTTTGGTCTTAAATTTAAAATTTGTGTGAATAAATTTTCATGATCCTTACAAAGAAGGAATTAACACAAAGATATATTGAAATATCCAATTACATTTTGCTTTTGGATACATGACCGATTCAAAGTAGTTTCTTGTCCTGTTGTAATGTTATTGTGCATTTCCCTTGACTACGTGTTCTTTGACAGTTTTTTTTATTTCCTATTTTAATTTCTGCACTACCAGGGATAATTTATCCATAGTTACTAATTCCTGAAAAATGTTAGAAGGTTAGAATTTGTTTTTGGATTTATTTATCAAAATGATCAAGAAAAATATTTTCTCTCTTAATAAGAAGTAGGTAACTATTGTTTTCTATCTAGCAATTATTCACTCTTTTTCTGTAAAAATTCAAATGATTTATTTATTTATTTATTTATTTTTCTAATTATGTGACATTGTTATCTTTAAGCAGAACAAGTGGCCATACTTCACTTGGTACTGACCTTATGAGGTTATGTAGCGATCTCTTTCAAAGCTGCTTCCCCGGAACTTCTGGCACATCTCCAAATGATTCAATTCAGATAAAGTGGCCAATCTTATCCTACCGGGAACTTGCAAAAGTTACAAATAATTTTGACCAATGTAATATGCTTGAAAAGATAGACTTGGAGAAAGTTTACCATGGTAAGAGAATAAGGAATAGTTGTTATATGCACCTACATGGTTTTACATTCTCAGTTCTCCGTTGTTCACTATCAGATGAGATGTGAATACAATATAAGTTGAGTCTACATTTCATTGAATGATTAATAGGGTACTAGTCATCTCAGTGTCTCACACTCAATATGTAGCATACACATCACACGTACGAAAGAAACTCGACATGTCTTTGGATCCTTGTAGAGTTGTGTTAGGCCTCCAACAGCTTAGATAAAACTTTGTCGCATCCCAAAATATAGCCATGATGAAAGGCTGTCCTTGAATCCATGTAGGGTTGTGTTAGGCTGAAGACAACCAACATAAAACTTTGTCACATCCCAATACTTAGTGAAGGTTTCCCTAAGCCATAAGAAGGGGATTGAGTCAAGAAATCAAAGGAAATATAATACTTTAAAATTGTTAGAGCAGTAAATCAATAAAACAGGAGATAATTTTCGTTTTTCTCTCGTACCGAATGACAGTAACAAAGATGAGGGAAGAAGCTAAGACAGTCATATATCCTGGTTTAGTCTCCATATGCAATGAGACCTACATCCAGTCTCTATCACAAACCATGGTTAAATTTTCACTATAATCAAATATATTACAAACACCAATCCAAAAGTTCAAACCTCAACCTAGCTTAGAATTGTTAGTCACAATCCGGTAATAGGAGATTTTCCTCCATGAATACTGATATGCCTGAAATATTGCTTGCTACATTATTGGTCTTAGAAGATCTTTCCTTTTCGTGACCTGCAATACTTGAATAAGATATTGATGCACACAAGTAAATAAGGACTATATAAAATGTTTGTCATCATCAAGATTGTTAGTTATTCAATGAACTCAACACTTACAAACGGCACAATGACTTCTTTGATCTATGTAGTCAATCCAACTTAGTGGGAATTGGGAAAGGACACATACGAAAGAATGTATGGTTTAGATTTACTTTCTTCTGGTGGTATACACTTGTAGGCAAAACGAATGGGCGTGAGGTTGCAATTGAAAGATATTCCAATAAAGAGATGCACATATTCCAGCAGTTCCTCTATGAAGATTTGATCTCAAATATCTTACCTCATAAGAATCTGGTGTCATTTCATGGCTGTGCCTTTCATCATAAGGAGTTCCTGCTAGCACATGAATACCTCTCAAATGGCACTCTTGCTTCTTATCTTCAACTTGGAATCTCACACAGCAGCACACTACATTGGCTCACTAGATTAGACATTGCAATTGATGCTGCAAATGCATTGAGCTATCTTCATTATCATGGCATCGTCCATCGCAATGTAAAATCCCGCAATATTCTGCTAGACAAGAACCTTTGTGCTAAACTTGGTGGCTTACATTTGTCAAGGAAATTTCCAGAAGGAGTTTCAATCAATGATACCTATGTTACAAGTGATGTAGTAGGGACATGTGGTTACATAGACCCAGAATATGTATCACATGGCAGGGTTGGTGCCACAGTTGATGTTTACAGCTTTGGAGTGGTTTTGTGTGAGCTTATATCATCCAAACTCGCTAAGTATTGGGAAGGTTGCGAGGAAGAGAGTATCGCTACAATTTTAAGCAAAAAAATTGGAAACCAAGATATGAACAAGGTGTTGGATTCAAGAGTTGGCTTCCAATCAGACCATAAAATCAAGCAGATGATAATTGCTGTAGCAGAGCTTGCACTTGAGTGCATGTCATCTCCACAAGAACTAAGGCCAAACATGGAACAAGTGCTAGAGATCCTCAATGATATAAAACATGAGAGATTTGAAACAAAGTCAGAAAAAGGTTTGAGACCATTTTCTTTGTCCCTTTTAATCCTTCATGGTTTTCACATTGTCTTTTTGGTGTTAGCATAATTAACAAAGGATTATCTACTTTATTATGAATCCATCTGTCTCAGCTTTTAAAATCTTCCACCATGCTGAACTTGAAGAAGCAACTAAACATTTTGAACTGTCTACTATGGTAAGATGCTAACAAATGACACATTTTTTCTACATATATTTAAAGAAAAAAAAAAAAAAGTGTACCAATGGGATCTTATTCCCTTATTGACTGTTGTATAAAAATCCCGACTAGTTTCAAATCTCAATCTCTGCATAGAGATTGTTTCAAACTTTAGACAATAACCTTTGTGAAAAATGGAGTAAAATTTTCATAGATGAAGTTGATTTGTAAAGTTTTCTGTTTCAATGATGTGCATTTGTGATTAGGAAAACTTAAGGATGGGCGCGAAATTGCAGTAAAACGTTTCCACAACGAGACAGACAAGTCCATCAAGCAATTCATGAAAGAAATAGAGATCTTAAGTTTATTGCAGCATAAAAATTTGGTGTTACTTTATGGCTGCAGCTCTCGTCACAGCAAGAACCATCTTCTAGTATATGAGTACATCTCCAACGGCACCCTTTCTAAACATCTTCAAGGACCTTCCAGTGAAAAGTTATCATGGCTTGAAACTGCAACCGCATTAGTATATCTTCATGATTCAGGCATCATCCATCGTGATGTAAAAGGAAGCAACATTCTCTTGGATGAAAACTTGACTGTTAAGGTTGCGGATTTTGGACTCTCAAGGTCACTTCCGAGTTCTGTAACACATGTTTCAACCATACCAGTGGGAGCTCATGCTTACATAGATCCAGATTACTATGAATCTGGAAGAGTCAGTGATAGAAGCGATGTCTACAGCTTTGGCGTGGTCTTGTTTGAGCTCATATCATCAAAACCACCTAGCTTGTTGGATGATGGAGAGAGTGTTACTCTAGCCAAGTTCGGAATCACTAAGATGTTAAACAATGCAATGGAGGAGCTGGTGGATCCAATTTTCAGGTTTGGTTCAGACCAAAAGTTGATGGAAATGATAGCAGCTGTGGCAGAGTTAGCATTTCAGTGTGTGCAGTGTCCTAAAGATCTTAGACCTTCTATGAAACAGGTGCTGGAGACCCTAGAAGGAATAAAGAAGGGAACATGGGGATTCAACCAAATAACATAGTCTTAGTTTCAGATTTCATGAAGTTCTATTCAGTTACTTGATGGTTATAATTCACAATTTTCTTGCATGTCAGATCTAGGGACAAAACAATCAGAGTTACATGTCACTCAACAAAAACCAGCAGAGCTGGGTACTCTTAAAAAGATGAAGCAATTTCAATGGATGAAATTTCTTCAGTGAAAGTCAATGAAACAAGATTCAACCGTGAATGGATGAAATTTAAATGTTTTAAGTCAAATGAGCCATCAAAATCTTGTCCAATTTTATGGCTACTGTATATTACCATGGTCATGAACGTATGCAAGTACTTCAATACATTTCTAATGACACTCAATTTCAAATAGGACTTTTGTAGAAGAATGATCATTATATTAAAGAAGAGAATAACAACTAACGCAATAGAATGATGTAGTACTCTAACAGAATTCAAAGTAGTAGCACCACGATATGCCATAGCTTGTGTCTTCAAAATTATATATTGCAAATAGATATATAAATATATGCTACATCTCAATAAACTTAACAGAAGAAATAGAATTATGCTATATAGGATGAGTTCAAACTGTCAAGAAAGTGTGAATAAGAATCAGGTAACTGGAGATATAAATATGCAGTAGCAGAGAATTGAGACTAAATTATCTGGTTGAATCCCCATGTTCCCTTCTTTATACCCTCAAGGGTCTCCAGCACCTGTTTCATGGAAGGTCTAAGCTCTTTAGGACACTGAATGCACTGAAAGGCCAACTCTGCCACTGCTGTTACCATTTCCGGTACATCTTTATCTGAATCATACCCAATATCTGGATCTACTAGCTCCTTCAATGTGTTATTTAACAGTTTGATTATTGCAAACTTAGCAAGGCCAACCGCCTCGCCATGTGGGACTTCTCTCCAAAATGCAGGTTTAGATGATATGAGCTCAAACAAGACCGCTCCAAAGCTATATACATCACTTCTATAGGAAACCCTGCCTGTTTGGAAATATTCCAGAGCTGCGGCCGTAGAGTGAAACCAGGTTTCTATGGTGCAAGAGTCTTAAGATCTCGATTTTATTCATGAATTGCTTAAGAGAATTTTCCCGCATGTTGTGGAATTTATTGCAACTTCAAGTCCATCTTGAAGTATTCCTAATATCAGTGGCAAGCCAAAAGAACAAATTATGCATACCTATTGTTCTTAAGTCTCATATGTTGTGTGTGAATTGTGATAAAAATATGAGAGTTCTTACAAGTGTAAGTTGATAAGTAGTGAAATTGAATGTGGGTTGGTCAAAAATAACAACAGAAACTAAGCATAAGGTTGTAAGAATGTTGGCATGTTGCATTGTATGTTTGACATAGTAGAAACGGTGAGGATAAACACAAAGTTAAAATAAACTTTCATAAAACCATATATATGTTTAAATTTATGCATTTAATCAATCATAAAATTTCCATCTCATATTTCATCCCTAACCAAACATCTCTACTATAAGTATAAACTTGTACAAAAATATGAGACATGTGAGCACTATTTTATTCTTTAAATATATGCGGGAAGGATTTATAGTGTTAGCATGTTACCATAAAATACGCAGCCGAGCCCTCCCTTTCCAAGGATCCTATCTGAACGAAATTGCATGGTAGCTTTTTTGAGATCAGCATAGTCAAAGATTCTGAAAGCTGGGAAAGATGAATGAAAGGAAAAAATAGTTAGGTGCATGTCTATTGCATACAAGCCACTTTTTATTCATGACTTTGTTCAACAATACATGTCGTTGACTAGATTAAGAATGTTTTAGACCATCATTCATTGATTATAGTACACCTTAATATGTGCACTAAACCAACATAATGGGTGGAATCCATTGAAGGGGGAAATGGTTGTGCACCTTCTATTGTTTTATATCTCTCTAGTCTCTTGCCATTGAGGATATCTAGCACCTGTTACATATTCGGCCTGAGTTCTTGTGGAAATCCCATGCAATTAAGTGCAAGCTCCACCATTGCAGTCATCACCTGCATGATCTTATGGTCTGATTCAAAGCCAGTTCTTGGATCCAATACCTAGTCCAAAGCTTGATTTTCAATATTTCTGCCTAAAAGGACAGCAATACTTTCTCGGTCACAACCTTCCCAATACTTAGCAAGCTTGGATGATATCAAATCGCACAACACTACTCCGAAGCTATAAACATCATTCTTGGTGCTGACTCTGCCATGAGACACACGTACTCTGGGTCAATGTAAACACAAGTTTTTGCTATATCACTTGAAATTGAAACAATGCTGGTGGCATTGACAGAAACATCCTCTGGAAGTTTCCTTGTTAACTGATAAGTGCAAGCCAGCAACTTTAGCACACATGCTCTTATCTAGCAGAATATTGCTGGAGTTTATGTTATGGTGGATGATGCCATGCTTGTGAAGATAGCTCAATGCATTCGCAATATCGATGGCGATTTCCATTCGAGTAAGCAAAGGTAATGTGCATTTATTATGTTGGATTTCACATTCAAGATAAGCAGCAAGAGTGCCATTGGAGAGATATTCATGTGCTACCAGGAATTTCTCATGATGAAAGGCATAACCGCGAAATGTCACGAGATTTTTGTGATGCAGGATATTGGAAACCAAAATTTCATTGAGGAACTGCTGAAATATTTGCCTCTTGTCATTGGATGATACTCTTTCAATTATAATCTCACACCCATCTCTAAGTTTGCCTGCATGTACTTACTATCAGAAAAGAAAATGAAAACAAAAGAAAAAAAAAGAAAATCTACTCATAATGTTCATTTCATATATATATATATATATATATATATATATATATATATATATATATATATATATATATATATATATATCCATAAGTTGATCCTTCCCAAGTTCGGTGCCACCATGCCAGCATGAATGGAAGGCTTGTGATGATCATGGCGCAAACTTGGAGATTGCCAAGTTTGGCGCCACCTTCTTGCGCTGCCAAGGCTTCGTTTCTTCCTTCTGAACTCTGTCAAATTCGCTCGAATGCTACCTGAAATAAACCAAATTACACACAACTCAAAGTAGCATTCATAGTGGCTTAAAATACATAATTCTTGATTAAACTTAAGAAATTCAAATCCAAATTCACTAGGAAAAGATGAGAAAGATGCTCACGCATCACAACAGCAAACTTGAATTGTTGCTTGTCCTCAAGCAACCGAAAATAGTATAAACTTTAGATGTAAATTTGCATGAGAGTTGAGTATGCAATGAAGCTCCTATCTGTCTCAAAGTAGGGTTAACAGCACTGAACCCTGAATAGTGTTGGCATCTCACTATCCTTTGAATCTTAGGAATGTCAATGTCATTCGGAATCAGAATATGGATAATATTATGAATTCTCTAGCCGTTTTACTTCAGATTAATCATTGAACACAACATTTTTCTTTTCTTTTCTTTTCTTTGGTGTTTTACACCTTGAGCCTAGTCGTGACCTTAAATATTTTGTCTCAAACTTTACTTGACATAAAAACACCACATGCATTTAATTGGGGAACTCTTTGAGTTCTAGTTTCTCTTTCAAGCTGTGGTCCATTTGGTCCTCTCAGGCGCCCAAAGTCATGCCTCAGTTGAAAAAGCTCATGGTGCTGCAGTAAGTAAGCTGAAAAACCCTCCTGTATTGCCCTCATTTGATCGAAGGAGAAAGTAAGCTGCTCCCAGCGACTAATCCTATGTCATCCTCATCTGCTCAAGAGAGGCTGTGAGCTGCTGCCAGTACTCCTGAGGCAAAAAATAGTGTCCTTGAGTCGGGGGAGGCTGGTCTTGCTGAGCCTCCTCTTCAACTTGCTCTCCTCTGTGGACCCTAGCGGCTTTTGGTGCGCAAAATTAGAACTCGCACAACTGAATCAATAAGTGCACCGGGTAGTCCAAGTAATACCTTAGGTGAGTGAGGGTCGATCCCACGAGAATTGTTGGATTGAGCAATCAGTGGTTATCCTGCAGATCTTAGTCAAGCAAATAAAAAGTTGATCGTTGTTGTTGTAGGCGCATAAACAAAACAATAATGAAAGCAATAAAGAATTGACGTAGAAACAATAGTAAGAAATCAGTTAAGGCCTCGGAGATGCTTGTTCTTTCGGATTAATACTTCTTACTGACTACCTTAACAATGAGTGATTCATTCAATGGAAAGGCTGTAAGTGATTAAGCCAAGACCAGTGGTCATTCAATCTGAACGAGGGTGAAATTCACACAATTTAATCTCTGGTGATCCTACTCAAAATGCCACAGACAAGGTCGGATCTTCCGGATCGGAGAATGAAGCTCTATGATTCTAGCCTTAGCGCCACAAAAACCTCAGTTACCCATGACTAACGAGATTTTATGTAACTTATTCCAATTAGTCCAGATAACTTGTTGGATCCTGTGATGCATTCTCAAGCTGCAGCTCAATACTATCCTGCTAGGGACTCGTAAGAACTCATGTAGAATAAGGGGTCATACGCCAGTTCCACCCCAAATTCATAAGGATGAAGAACAAAAATTTATCATAGAATAGAATCAAACATATATTAAAGTAGAAAAGTAATGATATTAGTCCATAAGAATGAGCAGAGCTCCTATCCTTAATGATGAGCGGATAATTTATATGCTTTTTGGCATTGTTTTTAGTATATTTTTAGTATGTTTTAGTTAGTTTTTATTATATTTTTATTAGTTTTTAGTTAAAATTCACTTTGCTGGACTTTACTATGAGTTTGTGTGTTTTTCTGTGATTTCAGGTATTTTCTGGCTGAAATTGAGGGACCTGAGCAAAAATCTGATTCAGAGGCTGAAAAGGACTGCAGATGCTGTTGGATTCTGACCTCCCTTCACTCGAAGTGGATTTTCTAGAGCTACAGAAGCCCAATTGGTGCGCTCTCAACTGAGTTGGAAAGTAGACATCCTGGGCTTTCCAAAAATGTATAATAATCTATACTTTGCCCGAGATTTGATGGCCCAAACAGGCGTTCCAAGTCAGCTCAAGAATTCTGGCGTAAAACGCCGGAACTGGCACAAGAATGAGAGTTAAACGCCCAAACTGGCACAAAAGCTGGCGTTTAACTCCAGGAAGAGCCTCTACACGAAAATACTTCAATGCTCAGCCCAACCACACACCAAGTGGGCCCGGAAGTGGATTTTTATGTCATTTACTCATCTTTGTAAATCCTAAGCTACTAGTTCTCTACAAATAGGACCTTTTGCTATTGTATTAGACATCTGGGTAGCTATCTTTGAGTAGTCTTATGCTATCTTAGATCATGGGGGCTGGCCTCTTGGCCATGCCTAGACCTTATTCTTATGTATTTTCAACGGTGGAGTTTCTACACACCATAGATTAAGGTGTGGAGCTCTGCTGTACCTCGAGTATTAATGCAATTACTATTATTCTTCTATTCAATTCAGCTTATTCTTGTTCTAAGATATCACTTGTTCCTCAACTTGATGAATGTGATGATCCGTGACACTCATCATCATTCTCACCTATGAACGTGTGCCTGACAACCACCTCCGTTCTACTTTAGATTGAGTGGATATCTCTTGGGTTCCTTAATCAGAATCTTCGTGGTATAAGCTAGAATTGATGGCGGCATTCAAGAGAATCCGGAAGGTCTAAACCTTGTCTGTGGTATTCTGAGTAGGATTCAAGGATTGAATGACTGTGACGAGCTTCAAACTCACGATTGTGGGGCGTTAGTGACAGACGCAAAAGAATCACTGGATTCTATTCCGACATGATCGAGAACCGACAGCTGAATAGCCGTGCTGTGACAGAGCGCGTTGAACATTTTCACTGAGAGGACGGGACTGTAGCCATTGACAACGGTGATGCCCAACATACAACTTGCCATGGAAAGGAGTAAGAAGGATTGGATGAAGACAGTAGGAAAGTAGAGAGACGGAAGGGACAAAGCATCTCCATACGCTTATCTGAAATTCTCACCAATGAATTACATAAGTATCTCTATCTTTATTTTATGTTTTATTCATCTTTTAATTATCAATCCTCCATAACCATTTGAATCCGCCTGACTGAGATTTACAAGATGACCATAGCTTGCTTCATACCAATAATCTCCGTGGGATCAACCCTTACTCGCGTAAGGTTTATTACTTGGACGACCCAGTGCACTTGCTGGTTAGTTGTGCAAAGTTGTGATAAAGAGTTGAGATTGCAATTGAGCGTACCATATTGATGGCGCCATTGATGATCACAATTTCGTGTACCACTTAACCTAGAAGGTTTAACCGCTCATGCTTTACAGAAATAATGTATGATAAGTTGGAAGAAGATAAAGATGAAGCCTTCTTAACAAGAGTGATCTTCCTTCTATTTATAGTAATAACTAGACCTAAAAAGATATTAATAATAATTAGAAATTACAAAATTGAAATAGACTAAGCTAAAGATGCAAAAAATCTACTTTTGGGCTCACTTGGTGAGTGTTTAGGTTGAGATTGGCATCCAACTTGGGTGAGTGGGCATTGAACACCCACTAGGGAGTGTCCACGTTGTTTCTTTGCTCCGTTGGTGGCGTTGAACGCTGGGTTTGGGCGTTCAACATTGGCTTTAGTCCTATTTGGGCGTTGAACACCAGAAAAGGGGTAAGTTGGGCGTTCAACGCCCGTTTTGGGCAGTCTTCTCCAAAAAAATGCATAAACCATTATATATTTCTGGAAAGTCCTGAAAGTTAGCTTTCCAACACCGTTGAGAGTACATCAATTGGATCTCTGTATCTATGCTCGTTGGAATGCATGGAGGTCAGGATTTGACAGCATCTGTTGTCCTTTCTTTGTCTCTGAATCAGACTTTGTCAAAACTTGCTAAATTCATCCAAAAATCACTTAAAATCATAATAAAAACACAAAAACTCAAAGTAGCATCCAAAAAGTAATTTTTTTCCTAAAACCTACTAAAACATAGTAAAACTTAACAAGATATAACTAAAAATACTAAGAAAATAGTACAAAAAATGATATAAAATATCCACTCATCAGCCTCATAGAAGTGGTAAATGAAATGTGGGAAGCTCAGTCTAGCATGTGTAGAGGAGTTGGAGGCAATGCTATAGATTTGCTGAGCAATGATGTCCTCTACCTCCACCTCCTCTCCCTTCATAATGTAGTGAATCATAATAGCACAATCCACGGTATATTCGGACCGGTTGCTAGTAGGGGTGGCAAGCGGGGAAGCCCGCCCCGCCCCGCCTAACTGCGGGCTGGCGGATTGGCGGGCTAAGCCCGCCAAAACTCCTTTTTTTACTATTAACTACTAAATAATATCTATAATTTCACAATCATATTAATAAATTTATAATTTCTAATAGCATAAAAATTATATTTTTTATACTCACAAACATTAAAGTCTTCGTAATTATAAATATCTGATAAATATAATTATAAACCAAGTTTTCATCCAAAATATAAGTATAAATATTCTCTCCAAAGCAAAATAAACATAATCCAAAACATAATTATAAATAGTCTCCAAAATAACATAAACATAATCCAAAACACTCAATTTTTATCTTCATACTCTTGTAAGTTAGGTTCGGGGAAGTTAGATTTTGGCAAAAAAATAACAAAAATACCCCCTCACTAAAAAAATCTTAAGTTGGCGGGAAAGCTCGCCCCGCCCCGCCAAAGCCCGCGGTTTAAGCGGTGTGAGTTAGGCGGGCTTTTGCTATTTGGTGGTCCCAATTTTCTAGCCTGACCCACCTTTTTTGGCGGGTTACGCGGGCGGCCCGTCGGGTTTAGGCCTGTTTGCCACCCCTAGTGGCTAGTAGGCATGATGGACTTCCGGATGAAGTCTAGCCATCCCCTAGCCAAAGGAAAAAGGTCACTACTCCTAAGTTGGTACGGTCTCCCTTCCGAACCTATTTTCCACTGGGCTCCGGAATGCATATCTCAGCAAGCACTTGGTCTAAGTGCTGATCTCTGTTCACCATCTCACTGTAGCATTCTGCCATATGATCAGGGGGTGGAAAATAAAGGGCCTGTCAGATCCTCCTTGGACTAAAGTCACGGATTCTTCCTCTCACAAAACTTTGGTGGCTTCTCATTAACTTCGACGACATCCTTATAAGTGATCCAAAGGTTGTCATAAAATTTCTGAACCATCAATTATCCAACCTTAGTGTGCGGGTTGCACAGAAATTTCCATCCTCGCCTCCGAATCTGGAATTGGCATTCCGGATACTCGTCTAGTTGAAGTGCAATTTTCACTTCCGGAATCACAGTCTTCTTGGAAGTGACCTTATAAAAATGCTCCTCATGTAATCTAAAGTGGAATCTTCTTGAATCATAATTACCGGTGGCCGATTCCTTTCCTTTCCTCTTTCTTGAGGTCTCAGTGCTCTTTAGTGTCATGAAATCAAATAGAGAACAAGCGAAGTGACAACACTAAACTTGAATGTTTGCTCGTCCTCGAGAAAAATAGAAAGAAGGATAAGAGGGGTGGACCAATGGGGAATGGATTATGTAAGGGGGAGGTTAAGAAAATAATAATAAAATTGTAATGCAAGTAATAGAAATAGAAAAGAAAAGAAGGGGAAGGACAGGGGCTTGGGGTTTCTTGTGAATAGAAAGAGAAAGAGGAAATTGTGTGGGTATGAGATGTAGAGGGGTGAGGGGTATATATATAGAGTGGAGTGAGGTACGATTTGGGATTTGGGTTGGTGGAAGGGTTTGGTCAAAGAGGGGAGTAGGAGAGAGGGACATGTGATGGGAGTGAAAGGAGTTTGGGGAAGGTAAAAAGGAAGTTAAGATGGGATTAGGGAAGGATTTTGGGAAGGGAAACTGTCAGGGGGATGGGTGGGGAACGAATCAAAGAGATTTGTTTTCAAAATTGAAAAGAGTTGGACGAAATGGTTAAAGTAAGGGAGATGGCGCCAAACTTGGGAAGATGATGATGATGATGTTCAAGAAGAAGAGGGGGTCGATAGAGACGAAGAAGAAAAAGAAGACAAGTTCGATGATCAGAAAATTACCTGGGAAGAGGAAGATAATGAACCAGAGGACGAAGATGATGATGAATTTGAATAATGTTAACCTAAATATACATAACTACTTGTTGTATCTTTAAACTTTATTTAATAAGATCATATAATTATAATGCACGCTAGCCTTAGTTCTATTGTTTGTATTTCTTTATCAAACTTTGATTAGATTGTAATATAATTACATTGTTTTAGATAAGAATGACAACAGGTTGACCTGTCACGAGCATGCCTTGTTTTGATTACAACAATGATGATTATCAGACTCCATAGTCATTAAGACTTTGTTTTGATTAGTTTAACAACATCTTATTCCTTTGTTTTTTTATTCTATATATGTGATATTTCCCATTATATAAATTATTGTTTTCAAACAAATTACTAATTTATTCTTTATTAATTAGGAGTTGATTATCAATTATTAACTATTAGGATCCATTATAGGTTCAAAAAACACATTCAACCTACTGTCAAATTTATCATTGGAATTATTCAACGATAACAATCATCCAATGTAATAAAAAACTAAATCCACTGTCGAATTTACTCGGCGCGAAGTCACATCGTTTGACGTAAAATTTAACCTCGGATAATTTTCGATAGTAACTGGCATCATATTTTCGTAACCTTAACATCATATTTTGATGCTAATTTCGCCACCAATTACTATCGAAAAAATAAATCCGTCGATAATCAATTACCAACAAGGTTTATACCTTGGATTGTATCCACACAAAATCTGACGGTACTGGTAAAATTATTTTTGTTATTCTGCTGATAAATCTAATGGTAATCAATATTTTTCTTGTAGTGTTATATTCAACACTTGTGAGATGATCTGGTTACATATGGAACATAATAACATGAAAATAAATCCGGACTCGTTTTCTCCTATTAAGTGATGAATTATTTGATAAATTATTTTGACATATTTGTAAATTAATAAGAAAAAATATATCTTTCCATATTTAGTATCTATACATATCTACAACTCAGATGGTAGAGAAATACATTTAAACAAATTGCCAAATGACAAATGAGAAAAGATACGCGTTTATTAAAATACTATTTATACATAAATATTACCAAATTTGGAAAATGCATTAGATGTTAACCTTATTAAGGCCTAAATCCACACATTAAAAGGGTGTCTTCATACATTATCAGTGAATTGTGTTATACTAAAGAGTTAAGAGTGAGTAAGAACAATCAACAATGCCACCAAAAAAAGATAATGATGATCGTACTTACGAAGTCCACTCCATATGCCGTAAGAGAATTCATAAGGTATATGCATATTCTTGTCATCTTATTAATAGGGTATATATATAATCAAAAATCAAATATGTTATATGAAAATATAAAAAATTATTTATCAATTATCTGCCATATAAGAATATATATTTGATGTTCATAGAAGCAAATTGGTTATATATTATTGTAAAATAAATTAATTATATTATCATAATAGATTTACTTATTCTACTGTTGAATGTTTAATTATTCTAAAAGTTAATTATTCTGTGAAAAAAAAATACTTAAAATATCATATATTTGTGTGTATGAGATTACTGATTAAGGTTTTTTGTTTTTGCTAATTTTAATTTTGTGTTCATTGAATATTTTTTTTTTACAAAAAAAATATTATGTGTAACTGATTGGAGACTTTATCACCTTTTTGAGAATAATGAATCTGATGATAAATATGGATACAGTTTTTTATTCTTTTATTTTAATTTATTATGTATTAATATATTATTCTTCATCACTATGGTGTATGTTATCGTTATCTATTGATTTATCATGATCTAATCAAAATCTTTGAATATGGAAATGTCATATACAGGGTAAGCTACAGTACATGCTCAAATGGTTAGTGCTTATGATTATTATTAATGCTCTTTTTATTTTATTTTATTATACTTATATGAGTAAAGGACAAATAAGTCTCTAACTTTTTGTCTCAGACATTTAAGTCTTTGAAAATTGAAAAATACATTTAAATCACTAACTTTTTCAAAACTTAGACACCTGAATCCTGCTATCCATCTAGAGCTATGAAATGTAATAGAAAAGTCTAACATGGACCCCGTTCTGCAGACGTGGCTATTACGATGTATGATGTGGACAGTTTAGGAAAAAAGTTTAGGGACAAAAATGTCCCTAGATACTAAAACTGTCAAACAGCATCATTTTACTCAGTATCCCCTCCCCAAGCTTGTCCTTTTGGTTATTATATATATTCTCTATACAGCCTTAAACCTTTGAACACAATCCCTTTTTATAACATATCAAAATCTAACCCTACACTCCATCATCTAAAGGTCAAAAAGAAAAATCATCACATGAAGACAATTATAATATCTTCATGGGAGTACCCACCTTCCAAAAATACTAAAGAAAGATCAAAAGTCAAACTCACACTTTTGTCCTAAAAAAAACTGCCCAAGCTTCTTCTTTATTGCCCCCCATTTATCAAAACAAACAAAAAACTCTGAAGTCCATCTTAACCCCCTAAACGATACTACACTCTCATCACTCACTCCTCCTCTCAATCCGTGGTTCCTCACATTGCCACAATCATCTTTCTTTCAACTGCAGCCCACACTATTCTCCCTCAACATTGCCACTGCCATCTTCTGAACTCATTGTCGCTGCCTCTACTGCGATGAGAAGATGCCTCGATTGGCTCTACTTTATCGAAGACTCCATGAATGAGACATCTTCTCTTTCTACAAACGGCAAGCTGCACCTCGTCTACTCCTTCTTCCTTCGACAAGGATGCCTTTTAGGCACTGACAACGATGGGGACACCATCTAACCTTTGTCTTCAGCAGATCTCATAGTTGCTCCATTAGTGTTAGTAGTTAGGGATTAGGGTTGATTCTACATTCATTTCTGGGTTAGGGTTGTGCCTTCTACCCTGTTCTTGATTTTCAATTTCTCAGTTTCTGAATTAAGGTTGGAAAATTGGTTCTTGCTTTGGTTTTTAGGAACTCATTTGGGGGAATCTTGGGAGAGTTTCTAATTAGAATTCTTGGGGTTTTGTTACCTTTTGCTGTGATTTCTCTTACTGGAATAATACTACTTTAGAGTTCATAGGGAATACAAAGAACCAATGGAACGAGCTTCGGAGAAGGTGGAGACTCAAACGACCTCGTTTGAGCATTGGGGGCTTTTTTGTTCTGTTACCTTTTTATACCATTCACGTGGGTCACCGTGACGATTACCTCTACAGAATAATATCCACATCAGACGCCTCTGTTACATTTCGTAAATCCGGATGAACGGAGGGATCTAGGTGTCCAAGTTTGAGAAAGTTAAGGACTTAAATGTATTTTTTAATCTTTAGGGACTTAAATATTTGCAAGATAAAAGGTCAAGGACCTATTTTTCTTTTTCTCTATTTTTAGATTGTTATTGTTTATTGCTTTTGGTGACTCACATGATCAAATGGATATTTCATATATGTATGTGGTGAAATATAAACAGGACTGGATGGGAGGACGTATCAAACACTTGGGAGACTTTGGAGAGCCTCGAACATGTGCGTGATTACGTTAATGAGTTTGATGTCAGGTATGATAAAAAAAGATAGTATATATCAAATATATTTCAATTCATGTGATTTAAGAAATATTAATTGAGTAATTATTTAATGATTTTTTACGTGAAGATATCTTCACATGAGTAGTCATATTTAATTAAATAAATTTGAGTGAGTTTTTGTATTCTTAAAGTATAAAATCAAGAATTATTGAGAATCTCAAGAAAAAGAACAAAGAGAAGGCATCGTCATCACGTCCTTTCATTACAAATTCATCTCCTCGCTTTTCTAAAAAAGCAGAGGAGTCGAAAGAGAAGGAAGACAAGAAGGAAGAGAAGGAAGAGAAACAAGAAGAAACTAATGATGATAAAGATGACTCTAATTATGATGTGAATGTTAAAGTCTCTCCTGGTGTTAGTGGAGGTGTTCAAATCTAAACCGATCCAAATTAAACCGTTTATCCAATCTAATCCAAATCGAAAATTGATTAAAACCGCACTAATTTGGATTTAATTGGATTCTATTTTTCGCAAAACACATGGATCGAATTGGATTTTAGATATACTCATCAAAATTGATCCAGTCCAATCTAAAACATACAATGTGCTATGGTTTTGTTGTTTTATTGTTATATTTACAATTTTACTTATAATATGTTCAATTTGTTATAATTTTATATTATTCATGTATTATTATTATTATTATTATTATTATTATTATTATTATTATCTAATAAATATTTTGGGTTCAAAATGAGATTTATTTATTTATTTTAACTAACCCATAATTTTATTTCTATTGATATGTTATTGTCAGTTTTTCAAGATATTGTTGAGACTTGTTATGTCATTATTGGTTCTTTAAAATTTGATGTTAAGATTTGCTACATATAATTATATATTTAATTTTTTTATTTACAAAATCGCAAATCTAATCTAATCCAAACCACTTTAAATTGGATTGAATTTGATCAGATTCTTTAATAAATATCATCCAATCCAAATCGTACCATAAGTAAAATTAGTGTTCGGACCGGATGAGTTTTTGATTCAGAACCGATCCAAATCACACCACGAATACCCCTAAGTGTTAGACGACCAATTGTAAGGTACTCCGATCCCTTCAATTTTTTCAAATAATATATAGCATAAGTTTTGCTATTTTGAGAATTTTATTTCTACAAATTGGTTATAAATAAATCATATCTATAAGTCTAAAAGTTTATAAGGTTTAATTTTGTAGTAATTTATAGGCTTGTGTTAATGATTAAGTAATATCTATTATTGGTCAAAGACCTTTAATTTTTAATTCCTATTGGTAGAAGCTTGATTAATTTGAAATTCTTAGATGTAGTGATGACTTCAACTCAAGTTTGAATACACCATAAACCCACAATCATCATTTTCTTAACCAATTTGTTTTCCTCTATTGCCACCTCTCCATCTTCAGGTCCTAATTGAGTGCCTTACTTAAGCTTTTTGTATATCTAATCAAGGAAATATATCTCACTTTTTTTACTCCCTTCTACATTAATGTTCTTCTTTCCTCCCACTATATCAAAAAGCATCATTCCGTAACTATAAACATTAGATTTATGAGAGGTTTTGCCGAAATGTCTATTCCATACTTATGGAGCTATATACCGTATTGTTCCTCTAGCATCCGACATGGAAATAAGACTTTCCTTCCTAGGACAGTTTTGCTAGTCCAAAATCTGATATCTTAGGACAAAAATTTTCATCCAAAAGAATATTATGCGGCTTTATGTCAAAATGTAAAATTTGAGTGTTGCATCCTCTATGTAAGTACTCTACCCCCTAGCTATCCCTTTGGCAATTCGATACAGCTTATTCCAACTCAACAATGTAGTAGTTTCAACTCCTTTATTTCTGTAAATAAACTTGTCAAGGGAACATTTGATATAAATTCATAAATAAGAACTTTCTTGTGGCCTTCAAAGCAAAATCCAAAAAGGGTGACGACATTAACATGAGAAGTTCTACTAATGCTATCTACCTCATTGATAAACTCTTTACTATTTTCTTTGGATGGATTCAACATTTTGACGGCCACATTAAAACCATTGAATAACTTTCCCTTGTATACAACACCAAAACCACCTTGTCCTAGTTTAACTTTGAAGGAGTTGGTCATTTTCTTCACATCAAAGAATTTATATCTTTTTATAATTAACACACCATGATTTTTTACGAAAGTTTCAATATCTTAGTTACCTTTTGTCAGAAAGCTGTATCTTTCTCGCCATCTTGGTAACTTGTATATAAAGTAACAAATACTCAACAATCCTGCAATTACTGCAGCTGCTGTAGCACCTGTTAGTTAGTAAATAAAGAATTAGAGGAACATCTAATGCTTTTAATTCTATAAACTTTGTTATGAAAGAAAAATCAAAATAAATAAGTGTAATCTGTTATACTTCTGGGATCTTCCTTTAAGAAAGTTATGATATTTGGCTTGAAACTAAAAGAAACCATTTCATGGTCTACGCCTTTAATGTGAACAATTGAAAAACTAGTTGACGTGGACAGATGCCATAGTAAAAAAGTAAAAGAGTAAGATACAAATGTTCATATCACTAAAGAGTCATGTCCATTGCCATGCATAAAGCAACTGATATTCAATTTTGAATGTTATCTCCAATTTAAGAAAAAAGTATTGTAAAGGATATAAAAATTTAAACTTTTTCATACTTGAGAAAATAAGAGAAATGTTCTTAATCCTTATCACTTGTTTACTATTCCTTAGTGGAGAAGAGTTGATGATTTTTGAATATTCTGGCCAATATAATACGAAACTACCATAAAAGAAAAATATGAAAGGAAACCCTTGGATGTATTACCAATAATGACTTTCTTTAGTCTGGTCCAGTGATTACCTGCCGCTGTAACAGTGAGACCAAGAGCGAATTAATGTCGTTCAATGGTTCCAAGATTCAAAGCAAAACATTCTGCACATGTAAACACCAATACTTTTAGTCCACAAAAGTACATAATGACTTCCTAAGTCCATAAATATATGTATTCACTGGAATGAAGGCTACTTTGTACTTTCTTTCGGTGGCAACTTTATTTAGAGATTTCAGTTTTCTATGATTTTCACAAATAAAATAATTTAGATTAATACCTAGTATTTTTCTCAACATATCATTGCTTATCTCAACATCTTGATAAGTACTTTTGTTGCTACACTTGCATGATCTTGCGGTTCAAGACATTATTGGGGTTTAAGATGTAATTAAAAATTTAATCTGAAAATAGCGTACCTTTTTTTTAACTTTTGGCAACAATTCTGCTATCTTCGCATATGCACATAATTTTCCTAGTAGCTCCATTATATGCACAATACCCATCAGAAAGCTTGCACTCAGCACAATCCACAGCTCTGTTCCAATCAAGAACAAACCCTTCACTCATAGCTGCACCAAACTCATTGATCAAGTCACCACTTTCGATCCGATCATGCTTCACTACCACCGTAACCTCAACATCACAAGATTTAGTCCAAGTCCTTTGACCAATATCCTTTCCAACATCAAACACATAAGACTTCTTCCCCTGACCATTTATTAAACACTTGATAGGCACAAAAGGTGATTCGAGCCGGCTTCTTTTGGCCGACCTTACAAAAGAAAGCAGCCAAGTTCGTTAAGAAGTGCCCACCGTGTCAGAAACACATCAACTTCCACGTCGCGCCACCCGAGGAGGTCATCAACATTACCTCGCCATGGCCATTTGCAAAATAGGGTCTTAATCTACTCGGACCATTTCTACAAGCGCTAGGACAAGTCAAATACCTCATAGTAGGGATTGACTACTCCACTAAATAGATCAAGGCAGAACCCTTAGCAACTATTATTGCTCAAAGAAGTCAGAAATTTTTGTACAAAAACATTGTCACAAGGTTTGGAGTCCCCCACTCCATTACCACCGACAATGGAACCCAATTCACCAACTAAACCTTTAGGAACTTGGTAGCCGACCTAAAAATAAAGTACCAGTTCACATTGGTAAAGCACCCCCAGGCCAATGGACAGGCTGAAGCTGCCAACAAAGTCATTCTGGCTGGGTTGAAATGCCGATTACAAGATGTAAAAGGGCTTAGGTTGACGAGCTACCTCAGGTCTTGTGCACATATCAGACCACCCCCACATTTCACGACAGGAGAGTCATCCTTCCAACTCACTTACAGAATGGAGACCATGATCCCCAAAGAAGTAACCAAAGATTCACCTAGAGTAATATTCTACAATAAAGGAGCCAATGTCCAGGCACAAAAAGAAGACCTTGACCTCCTCCCAAAAGTCTGAGAAATAGCTTGAATTAAAGAAAAAGCTCTAAAACAAAGGATTGACCTAAGATACAACCAAAAGGTGCTCAAGAAGAGTTTCGGCACCAACAACCTCATCCTGATCCGAAATGACATTAGGGTACAGAAATTTGGAGAAGGAAAGCTGGCTGCCAATTGGAAAGGACCCTACAAAATAGTAGAGGTCTTAGGCAAAGGTTACTACAAAGTGTCCAACCTCCAAGGACGAGAGCTCCCGAAGTCCTGGCATACATGTAACCTGAGAAGGTACTACAGCTAGACAGCAAACCTTGCGTAGAGGTGTACTCTTTTTCCCCGATTTTAGGATTTTTAATGAGGCACCAGACAAGGGCTAGGGGTACTCAAGCCCCTAGCACGTAGATTTTTGTAAAGAATTTCTTAATTACTACTAAAAATTCCTATTTCTTTCACTCCCATTTCTCCAAAAGTTTTTAATTTAGAACACATTAATTAAACTCGACAAACCACAAAAATCATTGCCCGACCTAAAAAAGGTCGGCAAGATGAAGCGACGAGGTACAAATTAATGTAAGAACTTATATAAACAACTTGTATAAAGCAACATTAGCGTGATCGGACAAAAAACGAGCTATAAAAGTAACTTAATAAAGTCCGACTACTCGATGTCGAAACTATGGAAGGAAACTAATAACTCATAATCTAACAAAGTTGCTAAGACCTAAAAGTCAAGCAAACCATGTTCAACTATAAAGACATAACTTCATTCTAAATGCCGAAAAAGTTCTCTGAGATATAAAGAGAATAACTTTGAACATTATTTTATAAAGTTGTGAAAACAACTAAAAATAAAAAGCAAAAGTGTTCAAGAAAGCTACCAACTATTACAAACAATTAAGTGTTATAAGGACCCACAGGTCGGGTCATTCCAATACAGAAAAAGAAATTAAGATTTTTCACCGACGAGCGGGTTGAGTCTCTCGCTCGTAGCGGCGTATTTTCCTTCGACAAGTGAAGATGGAGGGTGCATGGAAACCGGCACGGCTAGGATAGTCGTAGGTGTAGGGGGAGTCTCCACGACAATGACCTTAGGTTGAACCTCGGGCTGGACCTCTGAAGTTTGCACAGCTGGAGGAGCAGAAGTCTTCAGGTTGAGAGGAGGCCCCTCATCCTCATCAGGAGCCGGTATGATCTTCCCCTCAATGACAATGTTATTCATGCTGAACAGAGAAAGATCTAGGTCGGGGGCAAGAACTTGAACTTAAGCTTTCAAGTTCTCGAACATCTCGTTCATTCCCCTGACCACATGCTCCTAGAGGTCAGCATGGTCATCCCGGCTATTCCCGGGCAGCCTTCAGCTTCTCCCGAATACCAATCAACTCCTCGTAAGTTCGGGAGTAACTCTTCTCAACCTTCTTCTTCATCTCCTCTGCCATTAGCACCATGGCCTTAGCTTTCACAGCTCAGGCACAATCCATCTCTAAGTCAGACTTTAGTTTGACATTTTCCTCCTCCAACTCCGACTTCAGGCTACCCACCCTCTCGACCTCAGCTCGGGCGGGATCAAGGAATGCTTGAATAGCACGACCGTGAGTCTTCTTCAGCTCCTTGGCTAGAGCAATACTCACCCCCACCATACGGATACAATTACGTGCTATATGGTTGAGGTGACTCTGGATGGCCACGTCATCCATGGCTATCTAGCTGTAAGGGATGATATTCTTTTTACTCCAGGCAAACCCATCAAAATCTTTGTTGTTAATACTTGGCTCTTCGGAGGTCTTCTTTTTTTAGGAGGAAGTCCCTAAGGTGACAGAGTACCCAAAATCTCCAAGGTCGAGTCAGCAGAAACTAAGTGAACAGCCAGAGTAGGGATAACCTTCCTCGAAGTAACAGTGCTAGAACCCGATTTCTGGGGAGAAGGTCGGGAGGAAGCACCATCAGTCTCTTGGCCCTAAAGACTCCGAGCTACCACCTCCTTCTTGGTCTTGTGAAGATACTTCATAGATGAGGTCTTGGAAGCCATTGTTTCTGCAAAGGAAGAAAACGCGTCAGGAGCAGTAAAAAGTAGCTAAAAAAGAATTACAAAGTTAAAGGTCGGAAAACTACCTAACTCAGACCAGAGCTGACTGGGGTCCCCTAAAAACTTCTTTGCGTCCAAGTGAGGAGCCCAACACTCTTGCAACACGTCTACAAATGCTTTTTCAAGTTCGTTTAAACTATTTATGGTGTACTTGGTCACTACAGGGTGTTCTTGCTAGAAAAGGAAAAAGGTTGGCTCGTTATTTTCATCCAAAAAGAAAGGTCGGGCACCCTCCACAATCCAGACCTTGAAGAAATAATTTTAAAATCATGAAAAGACTCATAAAAAATGGAAAACACTTTCTACCATGAACGGCGCAGAAGAAAAATCATGAAGCCTTCCCAATATAGAAGCTGAAAAATCTTCAAAAAGGCCCAAAAGTTAGAGTGAAGCTAGGAGAGGGCTACATTACAAGACCAGAAGACGTTTGTCTCGAAATCAGTAAAGGAAAGAGATATGCCCAGCTTAGTAAAAAAGCATTCATAAGCATAAAAGAAAGGGCACTCCGATCTATCTAAAGGAGGAAAACAAACCCTCTCCTCAGGGTCAGGCGCTACCAACTCATAGTTTTTCTCATCCTCCCTACTATCACAGATCCTATGGTATCTACAGTAAGCCTCGCAATACTCCCTATCCACTATAGGAACACAAGAAAAAACGGGGGTATCCACCCAGGCCAAGAGACTAGAATGAACCTTAGTCGACATGATCAGAACAGTAGAATAAGACATAAAACCTATACCTACAAATACAAAGTAAAGAAGTCGTTACTAGAAGAATTCAGACATCACCCAAAAGAAGTCGGGCAAAATAGCAAAATCAAAGAAAGCCATTTTTTCAAAATTGTTCCAAACCAAAAGCTATCATTCCCATTCGACATTGTCATGTCGTAGCGACACCATTAGGGGGCAACACAGGTATAAACAGACAAAATGGTGACACTCATAAAGTTCCACAATGATCAGAAAAACCAAAAGACCCAAAACCAACAAAAGAATGATACCAATCATCCAACAAAGGGAGCCTTTTCTTAGACCCAAGCGCTCTGCACCAGCCCCAAAAAAGAAAAAGAAAAGGCTTTTTCTAGCAAAAAAACAAGACAGCAAGTAACCTCAAAGAATCAACAATATAAAGTATATCAACATCCACACCATTACTAAAAGTAGCTTCATGATACAAGAAGTACCATAAAGGAGACAGAAGGAAACCAACCTTAACAAAGATATCAAAAGAAAGAGGGGCACGTCAAGCTGCAGTTAAACACAAACGTTCCCCTTCTGGCGACAAAACCTTGGTAACAAAAGTAAATAAAAAAATCAAGAAAGGAGAAAATTCTTCACGAAGAAAAGAGAAATGGAAAGAACTTCAAAAATGGAGAAAGGAAGAAGAAGAAGGCCGCAAAGCTTTTATAGGAAACAAATGGTAACGGGCGCATTAACTCCTCTTTAAATCATGCACGTAGATCAAGAAAACTACCGCGCCAATTCAGCCCCTCATTTAAATAAAGGCAACGTTTAAAATTTTAGACAGGTTGAACACCCGACCTCTATAGAAAGGGGCACCCGACATCTAAACAGAAGTCACAGAACACTTGAGCCCGACCTACAAAAGATCAGGGCTCAAGCAGGGGCACTGTTTATACCTTGGCCCAATAAACAAAGCCAGGCCCAATAAAGACAAAAGACCCACCCCAAAGGATGGCCTCTGATCTACCGAATACCCGACCTCTTTAAGAGGTTGGACGCAGCGAAAGGGCCCACTTGTACTTATCTAAATAAGTAACTGCCTCCCCAAATCTCTCCCACTATCTTTATCTTCCTAAAAGAAAGATCCTAACAAGCTCCCCGAGATAAAGGGAATGGTTATCCATCATGAAAGATGGAACTATTCCGACAAAGATGGTTATCAACTCTACTATAAATACACTGACACCCCTCAGGTATAATTTATGTTCAAACCTGCTTAAAGCTCTTGTTAACTTAAGCATCAGAGTCTCTTGTAGGTACCACCCCCCACTTTCTCACGAAGAACTCGGACAAGCGGCACCTTGACACTAACAAGTCGGACACTGCTACACAAAGGGACCTTAATATCACATTCAGACTCAAATCAACGTTTCAGGTAATACTGTGCGGATATTTTAATTTATACGCTTTTTGGCATCATTTTTTCATATAATTTTCATTATGTTTCATTTAAGTTTTATTCTATTTTAATAGGTTTTAGTGCCAAATTCATAATTTTGGATTGTACTTTGAGTTTGTGTGTTTTATGATGATTTCAAGTATTTTCTTGCTGAAATTGAGGAGTTTTGGCAAAATTATGAGTCAGAGATAGAGAAAAGATTGCAGATGCTGTCAGCATCTGACCTATGTGCACTCGAAAAAGCATTTCTCAAGGTACAGAAGTCCAAATGGTGCGCTCTCAATGGCTATAGAAAGCTAACATCCAAGGCTTTCCAGAACTATATGATAGTTTATACTTTGCTTTGAAAATGAAGGTTCAAAACTGGCTTTCAACGCCAGTACTTTACCCCTTTCCTGGCGTTGGACGCCCAAAAGGGAGCAGCTGGCGTCCAACGCCCAAATGGGAGTCCCAAGCTGGCGTTCAACGCCCATAAGAGAGTATCAACTCATGGATTCACTCAAACTCAGCCCAAACACTCACCAAGTGGACCCGGAAAGTGGATTTTCGCACTACAATACTAGTTTATCTTATTTCTATAATCCTTAATTATCATATTAATATAATAAGAGAATATCACCAATGTTTAGGATCTTTTACCTTTAGCTCCTGGCCACTCTACACGTTTTACATTACTTTTCTATAAGCTATGAGCAACTAAACCTCCTAGGTTAAGGTTAGGAGCTCTGCTAATTTCTATGGATTAATAATATCACTATTCTATTTCAATATATGCTTGATTCTATTCTAAGATGTATTTTCGTTCTTCGTCCTAATGAATTGGGAGTGTAACTTGACTGTCATCTCTATTCTACATGGGTTCTCGCGAGTCCTTGACGGGATAGTACTGAACCACAAGCTTGATTCTACATCTCTCAGACAGCTAATCCATGACTTCGTTGGGTACTTGGAGACATTAGTGCAGCCGAGGTACGGGGCAATTAAGGCCTTTATGGTATAAGCTAGAATCATTGGAGCAGCGTTCTCTGATCCGGAAGATCCGACCTTGTCTGTGGCGCTTTGAGTAGGATCACTAAGGGAATGGACTGCTAGAGCTTCACCCTCGTTCAGATTGGATGACCGCTGACCCCGTGTTTGTCCTGAAGCAGAGGAGATTAATGACCACTGACCTGGAGTTAGTCATTTACAGCCTGCCATGGAATGAATCAGCAGAAGTTGGAGTAGACAATGAGAAAAGTTGATCCAGAAGGAGGAAATATCTTCAAAACCTCAACCGTTCTCTCATCATTGATTTCACACAATTAAGTAAGTCTATTTTATTCTGCTTTTATGCGTTTTCGTGACAAACTATATTTTCTATCCACCTGACTAAGGTCTACAAGATAGCCATTGTTTGTTCAAACCAACAATCTCTGTGGGATCGACCCTCACTCACCTGAGGTATTACTTGGACAATCCAGTGTACTTGTCGGTCTATCTGTGCGAATATTACAGAGTCAATTTCATGCATTGGATAACTCTCGAAACAACTATTATATAATAAGAAAGAATTTAGCTACTTTTTCCCATAATCATGATTGTGGTTGAATGATAATGATAAGTGGCGAAAATTCACCATTTCATTTTCATTTTAAATTCATAATATATAAGTTTTTTTTTCTTAGAGATAAAAAAATAGTGTACATACAGTTGACATAAGTCTTTTGTTAATTAGTTTTTGGTGCATTCAATTTTAAAGCTTACTAAAAAATCATTTTATAAAAAGCTAAGGGCTTCATTATTTTTATTTTCAATATTTTTTAGAATTTTGTTATGTTTATAATAATTGGTCTTCATTTTTTGCCATAGCCCAAAATGAACCATGACCGGCGCTCGGGGAAATAGTCCCCTAGCAAGCCTAACCGACTCAAATATAAGTTGAATAAGAAAGTTACAAATATTATATAAGTTCTAAAGTAAATAATTATACACTTATAATAAAATTAAGATAATTAAAAATAGTTGGATCCTGTCTGTGTCATATGGAGCATATATACATCTAAAAAATGTCAACAAATAAGTACTCATTGTAGATCGTACATCTTGAATCGAAAGCGTCACATAGACAAGTAATTGTTCCTGAAAAATGTTTTTAGAAAAACGGGGTGAGTTTTGCAACTCAGTGACTAGACAATACATCTATAATCAACATGAGACCATATAAACATTATATCAAAATAATTTTAATTAGAAAATAATAGTTGATAATAATAAGTGAATCAATAAGGGAGTTCTCATACAGAAATCAAATCAAAAGTCCACACTTGGGTGGCTTCACCTCTATGGGTAGCCCTTTCCTCTTGTGTGTCCCAACAGAATAACAGATCTAACGTGTGGTCTACACGTTAGGCTAGCAACACCCTTGCTAGCTGGAGTCTGAGTTAGATGCATCTAAGTTAACGTCATAACCGCCGTTAACTAAGGTTTTCTAATACGAGCCTCTCAAACCAATTCAAAACATATAATTTCAAATACAACAATTCCTTGATCTTTCAAATGTATAAGGTATCGAATCAAATCAAATCATATTATACTTTCTCATCAGAAATCTTTCCAATCATACTTCTCAATTATAAGAAATATCAAACATATTTCACAATCTTTAAAGTAAGTGAGTACTAACAATTACTTCAATGCTTCAAAAACAAATTTTCAAGTAAAATCGAACATTTTAGAATAATACAAAATTTCATAAAAAATATATATAGTCTCATATATAGTTCCGAAAGCATAAACTTCATAAAAATGAATTATTTAAATAAATCAATTATCAATTATACTAATCAATTTAAAATCATTCAAGACAAATATAGTGAGTATAATTCAAAGATCATACTAGTTATAAATCAAAATAATTATAGATGCACAATCAAACAATTATAAATGTAAAGTCTACTCACAGCTTGGTCCCAAGGGACCGAAGATACCGAACCCGGAGTGCCAAAATCCAAGGTGAGGAGGATTGAAGTAAAATGGAACGAATGAGCGTAGGATTTGGAGTAGGGCAGCGACAAGGTGGAGCTGCGATAGTTTGGGTTATTGACAGTAACCGTTCAGCTCCAGCGGCACCAACAGTTCCATTAGAAACCAAGGTTTACTCGAACGGCGACTGGTGGCGAAACAACCCTCTATTCACAATGGCTCCTCTCGCACATTCTGTTTCTCTCTCTTCGAGCTCTCTCTTCTGTCTCAACAATGGTGATGACGACTTGGCATGGCGACGGTTGAAGCTCAGCAGCAACGGAGACAAGGCGCGGCGGCTGTCCTTCCTCGTCTCCTCTCTCGTGCTCGTCCCCTCTCTCGGACGCATCTCTCGGTTTTGGCCTCTGATGGCGATGCAATGGAAGTGAGCTGGATGCGGCTGGTGGCGACGCGACGGGACAAGAATGGCGAGCTCCAGACCGGCGGTGACGAGGCGTGGCTCTCTCTCTCCTCGCGTGGTGGCTCGGCGTGGACAGCTCCCTCCTCCCTTCTCTTCTCACGGTCTCCCATCTTCTCTCTTTCCCGTTTTTTTTCTTTTTCTGTTGCTGGTATGTGTGCTATGAGAAATAGGGTATGAGGTGAGTGAGGGTGTGTGCGGAGATGAGAGGTGAGTGAGTGTAGGGCTAAGGTTAGAGAAGGAAGAAATATACTTAGGAGTGGGTCACACGTCTTATCTATTTTTTTCTGATTAGTACATTTTTAATATTCTTTTAGAATTACTTATGCCATCGAATTCTGAAGACAAAAAAATTCTTAAAATGAGAAAAAAAAACATCTAAACTTTAAAAAATTTTAAAAATATCAAAATTTAAAGTATATTTATAATAACAGCTCAATTGAATTTTTTTTGTATGTTTTAAAACAAATAAAAATGAATGATTTTGATTCATTTGAAATTTTTTATTATATAAATAAGACAAAAAATAGTTATTACATGTATAAGAAAAAATATAAACTTCTAATATTTATTTAAGTACTATTCAACTATTCCAAATAAAATATTTTCAAATCAATTCCTACATTAACTATACTTAATATTTAAAATAGTAAAAAATATTTTTATTTATAAGTGAATATTTATAAAATGACTTTAACAAACGTAAAATTATACAAGAAAAAAATTTAACTCATTAAAAAGTTATGCTAAATCAAAGAATTATACGAATATATTAAAGGCATTTCAAACTAAAAAATTAAATTATTTTATTAACAGAATAGAATTTTTTTTTCTAGAATAAAAAACTTTCCAAACAGTTAAAAATTGTACCAATGAAAGTCGGATATATGCTGGTTTCCTTTTACCTATAGATGGTAAATTTTTCACATTATAATAATTGAATATTCTCATCTTAAGGTTACTTTACAATTTATATCATATGGACGATATATGCTGTAAAAAATAAAATAAAACAAAATAAAAAATGGTTGGTCTTACCCTGACATAGTTACATCTAACTTAGCATCTTGTATCTAACTGCCCTACCAAAATCTTGCACCTAACCGATTATTTTCACCTTAATTCTTCCAAAAACCAACCACCACTTCCCCACTCTTTTTTCTTCTGATTTCCAAAACCTGCCGCTTCATTTTGGATGCACAATCTCTCAGCTCTGCAACTCTCTCACTTTCCATGTCTATGGCAATTTCAAGGTATCCTCTTTCTTCTTCATCATCAGTATCGCAAGCCTCATTCCCTCTTCTCTTCTCTTCCGTGCTCTCTCTGAGCTGCTTTTAGTCCAAGATCCTCTTTCTAGTGACCCCATGATCACTCATCAACGTCTTTGATAACTGTCTTCTGTAGAAAAGAAGTTTCAATCTTTTCTGCAATTTCAGACACCCTTTTGCCTTTTATGCAACAAGCTCTAGAGCAGCCAAAAACCCAATAGCCTTTTGCTTCCTGGGGTTTTCAGATCCTGGATCGGTTTTTCTCAAGGTTTTTCTCTCTGATCTGTTTGTGAAGATGCATTAGATTGATATTGCTTTGTGGCTCATGTCAAGTTTCAAAGAACTTTCAGTTTCACCTGAAGATCATGCATCTTCATGAGGCTTTCTGGTATTGAGAGAAAAGGGTCAATTTAGTTCACAAGGTGTTTCGTTTTTCTCTAACTGCATAGCCCTTCTTGATTGATGAGAGAAGATTTTTTGTTTTTGTTTTTGCTTGTTTTTGTTGGATATCATTAGAAAGGGAAAATCTTTCTAATTAGTGTTTCTGAAAGGTTATTTGTTTTCTGTAGTAATTATCTTTGATATCTTTTGCTATGTAGAGTGAGGAGATTGAAGCTGTTTTGGTGTTGGGTTTGTTTAGATGATAATATGCTAGAAGGTTATTACTTTACGAGTTTGGATCTGAAAGATTGTCCTATTGGACAAGTTAAACAAAAGGGTTTGGAGCCCTTGCCATTGCTTTGAATTCAAGTGCAAATCTGGTTTTTGCATTAGCTCACTCCTCTTGGAGTTCCTTTCGAGATGGCTGTAACCGACCGGTGTTTCGTGGAATGGAAAGAGCAGTTTGTTTCCCAAGAGCGTGGCAACCGTGTGGTCCACTATTACCTGAAGGATTCTGATGGGGAATCCATACTTGCTGTTGTGGGCACTGAGAGGAGTGTTAGACACATGTTCTACGTTGTCGCCGATGAGTTTTTGGAAATTTGTGGGAAGGAAGGTTCTGTTCCTGCCGGTTTCAAATGGAGATCTAGAAGAGAGGTGGTTGATTGGCTGACGTCAACACTTTCAAAGCAGCATCTTCAAGGAGATAGAAGTGGTAAATTGATACTTATTGCCTATAACTTTATCTTATTGCTATCATTTTGATGCTTTTTAGTTGTTGTTGGTTGAATGTATGTGTGCAGCTGCAAAATGAAAGATAATATAAGGATGTTACAACTTTGTGTTACAATCAAAATCATGAACTAGTGTATAGTGATATATATATATCTTGTGTAAGGCAACTCTATGCATATCTTTCAATACAAATCTTTGAGCTGTTGTTTGTGGCATGAGTGCATAAAACTCATTCATGTATCTATGTAAATGTATCTTTCTCATAGTTTTTATATTCTTCAATGCTTTTTATGTCATTTAATCTGGAGTTATATGGAGTCTCTATCATGTGCAGTCTGAACTTTGAAAGCTTTTTAACACTGCCATTTTTCTCTAATATAGTTTTGTTCTTACTTATTCCTGTTGTATAGGATAATAGACCATTATACCAGTGCCATTTCCTTTTTTTTCTAATAAAACTCGTATTACCCCTTCAACAAAAACTGCTGATGCTCACATATAGTAAAACTGATAGTGAAAGCTCGTTTAAGATTATTAAGATTCTGTTCTTTTATATATATTTACTTATATTTTTTTATATCATAGGATCACCTAGTCATTCTTTAGGACATGCTTATGATACCACAAATGGTAGTGTCAATGAAATTACTGGTCTTCCTGCTCCGATAGCGAATGGCAAGGTATATCCCTCTTGTTTACTTTTTCTTTGTCTTCCTTTATTTATATCATTTAATTCCAGTTGTAATTAATATTTTTGATGTATACACACGTCTCTTGCTCAGGGATTTCTAACCCGAAACTCCAAATTATCCAAGTCTGACATTGTTTGGTCTGGAGTGGCGTGGACGTGTGGCAAGCAGCTTAAACATTATCATGCTTTTTGCAGGAATGGCATCAAAATAATTGTAAGTATTCCTCATCCATCCACCTCCTAAACAAACATGGAAGTATTGGAAAATGGACTTGAACTGAGGTTTCAAGTATTGTTGCTCATCCTTTGATATTTTATTCTATAGATTATACAGAGAAGGATCTGGTGCTTTGAGTTTAGCATAGAGGAAAATATCTTTGAGTTGTACATATCTCTTTGCTAATAACATCACATATATCATTGCCTCCTTTCTGGTTTCCAGGTTCAATCATTTGTTTTTGTCATGGGCAAGGGAGAGAATCATTATGTTGCTTATTTAGAGGATATGTATGAAGATAGGAGGGGGCAGAAAAAGGTCAAAGCGAGGTGGTTTCACCATAATCAGGAAGTCAAGGGTGTGATTCCCATACGAAATCCACATCCTCGGGAAGTTTTCATCACACCATATTCTCAAGTCATTAGTGCAGAGTGTATTGATGGTCCTGCCACGGTCTTAAGTCGTGAACACTATGAAAAATGCATGCCTTGCTTTTCCCCAACTTCATCTGATAGAATACATATGTGCTTTAGGCAATTTAGGAGCAACAAAGTCAAGCCCTTTGACTTGAGTAAACTGCGTGGCTACTATGATCAACCAATTCTTTCTTGCTTGCAATTTGATTCTATGCTGAACCCCAAGGGAAATAGCCTAGCAGGAGGAGATGAAGAGTTGAGTGCAGGTGAAAATGTAAAGCTCAGAGCCAAGAGAAGGGATAGGGGAACTCCTCAGTCTTTGATGGGTCGACAAGGAGTTAGGAAGTTAGTTAGGAGTCAGCAAATGATGGTATACAAAAACTCTCAGGGTGTAAATAATTCTAGGACAGATAGGAAATTGTTTTCTCAGAAGGAAGTTGAATCTCAACCTTGGTATAATGTCACATACAAGATTGATGACAAGATAGAGGTCCTCTGTCAGGATAGCGGTATCAGAGGCTGCTGGTTCAGGTGTACGGTTGTGCAGGTATCTCGGAAACAGATGAAAGCCCAATATGATGATATTCAGGATGAAGATGGAAGTGGGAATCTTGAGGTATAGTCCTGCTTTTGTGGTTCTCCAAATTCTGTTTCCTTTGTTGGTTAAATCCTACAATAGTTGCCATATATAAAGCCGGCTCCTATTTACTGTTTGTTATCATGGTCAAAAAGAACATTTAAGGCTCTATTTCTTCTACAGCAACTTGTAACTGGAAAGAAATGTTCTTTTATAATTGTAGTTTATATCTCATGTGGATTATGCTAGACTAATGATGGGTCCAAATTGAACTGAAATAAACCACTCCTTGTTATAAATCTTCTAAATGATAAGGATCTGCATACTCATATATGGAAGTACCTGTGCTAAGGATGTTATTTGAATCAGTTTCCTTGATCTCTTTTGCTAAGTAATGCTATGAAAGAATGACAGAAGATATCTAGGCTTGTCTTGTTGAGGGATTGAATTTTTCTTAGTTCAGAAGTATGAGAAATTTGAAATTGTTAGGGAAGAAGAAAAGAGGCTAAATGGGTATGGCATGACCAATAATGACAAGGATTGTAATCCCAAATTCAATTAGAGTATGATATGATTAGAACCTTTTAAAATTTTATGTGAAAAAAATAGTCATGGAACCAAGTGGTAAATGATATATTGCAAAGCAAAAGTTTTATAGTTTCCTTCAATGCATTACATTTGCACATCTTAATTTGGAATTCAACACTGTTACCTTAATCTTTTCCATGTTTTAGGAATGGATCCCTACTTTCAAGTTGGCCATGCCAGATAAACTTGGGATGAGACATCCTGGCCGATCAACAATCAGGCCAGCTCCTCCAACCTCCGACGATCAAGAATTGGTTATTGGGGTTGGAACTGCAATTGATGCATGGTGGAGTGACGGCTGGTGGGAGGGAGTTGTAACTGAAACTGATAACTATGTTGATGATAATGTGCAAGCATACTTTCCTGGTATCCTATATTACTGTTCTATTTTTTTTTGTTTAAATTTTGGTTTAATGATATGTAAAGTATTTTATAGTATGGCTCAATTTATGCCTTTTTAATTTAAAAGTTTTTACTTAGGTCCTTATATTGAATAAAATTGTGTAATCAAGTCCTTGGATGAAACTATCTTGTATATAATTCAATAGACTCTTATCTAATTTTGTGAGCTAAACTATATTTATTCAATTCAATTCAGTCAAAATTTGTTCTCAATGCATGTAGGATCTGATAAAAAAATTTAAATTATTTTATTATTTGTCTCCCCTTTATAAATAGAGTTATTCTTCTGATATCAGGTGAACGGTTGCTAATGAAAGTAAGCAAGAAAGATCTAAGAATATCTAGAGATTGGTCCGGGGACAAGTGGATTGGTATTAAGCCGAAGCTCGATATAGCCTCAACTATATTCGACATAAACGGCGTTAACACGAAGCATTCCACGTCCCCAGCTAAAGACAGGGACTCTGTTGGTGCTGCAAATTCATGTGATGAAGTTCCGGCAAGTGACGAGACTATTAATGAACCAGATTTTGCTGAAGAAAAGGTTGAGGGTGTTGCTGAAGATGGGGATAACAATGATGATGATGGTGATAATGATAATAATAATAATAATCTTTTGTCAGAAAAAGATACTGAAGTAGATAATAATGTGATCGAGATGAATAGCATTGGTAATGAAGATAATGGTGATGATTCTAATGACAATGATGACAATGTTGATAACAAGGACGGCGAAAACGATAACGATAACAAGGAGACGGAGGCGTTTGGCGCTTCCGTGGCGGACGGTAAAGCCGGGGAACCCGTGGAAATGGCTGTATAAACGTTTTGTTTTTTTGCTAGAACTGATGGCTGATTGTAGAGCATTGCAACCATCTCTTACTTTGTTGTAAGTTGAGTCTAATAGCTAAGATAGGAATGTAAATAGTAATGTGGAAAGGTGATTCTTCGTTTTTAACCTTCCATATAGGTGAGTGTTAAGGGGTAATGTCTCCGAGTATCTGTTTTTCTCTATTTCAATTGATTGTATTAGAATGTAGATTTCTTTCATAAGGGAACAGATATTGTTGATTAATTTCAGTTCTTGTCTAACTAGCTATACCACCTTCATTTATTTCCTTGCAGCAACTTAACATTTTTCTTCATGTATAGCTTCATGAACAAGTTACAAGTGTGCGACCAAAAGGATTCAGTATGATTATTATGGGAAATCTATTGATCATGTGGCCAAACTAGACTTGGGTACTTTGTTAAAGTTCTTATTTCTTGATTTTCTTTTTATAGAATTTCCTTTTAAGTTTTAACAAATATATTTAAGTTAGAAATAAAATTCAATTGATCACATGGATTACATGGTGATCTGTACCCTAATAACTTGGATAAATGACGTTATACCTCAGAACTGCTTTTTGAATAATCAACCCAACCTCATCAATAACCGTACGCATAACCTTTACGAAAGGCACAAATCTCGACAGGACTCCAAAACACACGACAAATAGGAGACAGAAAGAAGATCGTTCTCATTTAAACCATCAGGAATTTATTAAATATTTCTTGGAGGTAATATTGACTTAAGCGTCGGAGTCATTTTTTCAAGTCTCATTCCTGAGTCACACATTTGAGGAGTTCATAGCCCAGAAGGCGAAGAAAAGATTCCTCAACACCTCCAAGCAACAACAAACATGAAAACATGAAGTTGCATTAAAAAAAAAAATTAGAATTCAAACAAGTGTTTATAAACTAAAATTGATAAAAATAAAGGAACTAACAAGTAAAATCAAACAAATTAAGATACTAGAACAAGGAATTGTAAAGAAAACTACACTAAAACAATAATTAAAACTTAAATCTAAGAAGAAACTAAACTAAAAATCCTAAATTTAAGAAAAAAGTTGGAGCTTCTTTCTCTAGAATTAGCCTAAAACATGATTATACAGTACTACTATGACTACTTAGTTGACCCCCCTTAAATCTTGTCTTCAAATACATCATAAATGAATTGGATTGGGCCAAAATTGAGCCTAAAATTGCGAGCCACCTGTTTACTTAAGTAAATCACATGCTGCCTCTCATGCGTAAGCACAAGCCATGCGTACGCACAAATTCTAGGTGATGCGTATGCACAAGGCATGCATACGCACAACCATAGAATTCTCCAATCTTCATTTCTTCATGAATTTTCTACTTTTGCATGTGTTTTCTTCATTTTTTCAAGTTATCATTGTCTTCTAAACTTTCAATTACTCAAATAAACATATCAAGACATCAAATAGAATAAAAGTAAATTAAATTTGACAATTTTCAAACATAAAAAGTATGTTTTTCACAATTAAACATAATTAAAAAAATTTCATAAAATTATGCATTTTCTATGAATAAATGCAAGATAAGTTGATAAACTCTACGTTTTTCTATAAAAAAATAATCATAAAATAAAAGTTTATCGATCCTCGTGATGGGTGGTAACCCCTGCAAAAAGGTCACCGCCACCTCCCCCCTAAATCGAGGGAGTAACCCCGAAGTAGTGGCTGCATGGTGTAGTAGTGAATGGGGCATGCGATGGTCCGCCAAGATCAATCCACCAACAACTGATTTACACTCTTTCCATCACATCGCTCTTTGGCACTATATTTGAATATGTATCCTGATTCAAAATTATTTTTGTTATATAACAATGATAGCATAATAATATAATATGAATTAAGTAACAATTTCAATTGATAGAGTATAAAAAAAAAAGAAAAGAAAAATACCTTTTTTACTATATCTAACTAATTTTTAAAAAATTCAGCCAAGTCTCCCTTAAGATGAGGATACTCCACATTTTTTAAGTTTAGGCCAATAAGGTATTTTAAAAATTTTGGCAGAGTCTTCCCTTCTATTAGGATACTCCATAGTCCAAAGTTCAAACTTACCAGAATAATTTCACAATTGATGCAAAATTTTGTCAACCCTCCTTAATAAAAGAAAATCAATTTAACAGTTTTATCTCCTTATGCTTGTAAATTATGAGATGTTCGTTTCTCTTTTTAAACCAAATTTTTTTTTATAAGATCAAAAATTGAAGAGTCCAAGATAATTTTATCCATGGTGTTGACAACTATAAAACCATGACCCCAATAGAAAATTTTATCTTCCTATGACATAACTTAGATTAAATGTTTATTGTCTTCTCAAAACCTTATCTTATGATGTTATTCCAAACCAACTTGTGGGGCATAGGCCCTAGTCAAATAAAAGGCCTCGCACTCCGCAACAAGTTTTATTGCAATGATGCATTTGTCCATCCTTTTTAGCATTCATAACATCCTTCTTCCATTAGTTATCCATGTGAATGCCTACCTATTGTTATTATGCATCATTTCTTTGTCCCAAAGCTTAAAATCAGAGGTATTCAACTCCTTTGCCTTTGCTCTCACACACTTCAGTTCTTATAGGCATATTATGTTAATTTTTTTTCCTTCTCATAGTATCTACCACTTCCATATATTTTCCTCTAAGTACTTATATTACATGTCTGAAACCGCAACTTTTTGTTGCATTTATCTTTACATTTTGTGAATTAACTTAATTACGCTTCTTTGTTCCCAATAAATGATAACTATTGCTCATTTTATACTACACCCAAACATCAATGCAATGGCCCTTACTCATTTTACATCGTATTGAAGCCATATAATATGTTTTGTATCTCTGTCTCGATCTCATTCCAAACACAGCGAAAGGGATTAGCCAGATTAATCAATTTCTTTTATGTCCCTTTACAGTCTTGTAAAGGAAGGGGTAGCTTTAGCACCATATTATATTTGATTCATGTCATGAAGGTTCCATAAAATTTTGTATTACTATCCAAAGCCTAACACAACCAATCTCTCTTATTCAAACTTGGGACTGAGTATGTAAAAATTGAGAGAATAAGTTGCAAACTCAAAAAAGACCTTGGAATAACGGTCTTTTTTCCTAACATAATCAAGACACATAGACAGGCCAAAAAATTTAAGGCGGAACATTCACCATGTCCAAGAAAAAAAATGAGTGACATGTACATTTTGTGCATTATTTGTGAAGATTGTTCATCTAATATTTGCTGTCAATTAGGTTCATAATTAACACGATTTTCAAGTCAACTTAGCAGCTAACATTACCCTCCAAATAACTTTCTAACGTGCTCTTAATTTACGTTATATACTATTAACATGTTATCTGGTTAAGAGTAAGACTTACCAGACCTATATAAATAGCGTCCCCAAAAGACATTTCCCTTGGTTTGGTTTGGGTCGGCTACATGAATCATTAAGCGTCATTCTACCCTGTTACAAATTATGCCTAAACTCAAGCCATTTAATTTATGAAGTTCCCTCCTCCACCCATGTTTGTTCCTCCTTGTGATGAAACCTGTCCCTGAGAAACCAACTGAGACCGCCCAGGTCCTTGAACATATGCTTGTCCCATCCCAGCCCCAACAAGTTGTTGCTGAGGGAGTTGTTGATGCTGCTGCAGTTGCTGTAACTGTGGAAGCTGTTGCTGAGGCTGAAGCTGTGAGAGTTGTTGCTGTTGAAGTTGGGGGTGTTGCTGTTGCTGGATTTGTGGAATCTGTTGCTGCTGCTGCTGCTGCAACTGGACCTGCTGAGGAAGCTGTTGTTGTTGCAGCTGTTGATGCTGCTGCTGCTGTTGAAGCTGGGGAAGTTGCTGCTGCTGCTGTGGTTGTTGTTGCTGTTGCTGTGGCTGTTGCTGTTGTAGCTGAGGAAGTTGTTGCTGCTGCATGTGAGGAAGTTGCTGCTGTTGTTGCAACTGTGGAAGATGCTGTCCTGATTGCAATTGTTGGTGCTGTTGCTGCTGCTGCTGCTGCATTTGTTGCTGCTGCTGACTGGTTAATTGCGGTTTAAATACAACCATATCCTGTTTGCAATTGAAATCTTAATAAAGGCTCAAAGCTCAACAAACAAATGTTTTTTCCATTTGTATTTGGTTGGAAACAAATGTTACCCCAGGGAAAAGCATCCCAATCAAGCGGAAAGCTTTGTCGGAAACAGATAGTAGCAACGTCTGGGATGGCAATTGGATAACCGCACACTGAAATCAAAATAAGAGGGAAGAAAAATCAAACCAAATATAAGTTCCTATCCGAAAGTTATGAAATTAGTGGTCTAGATCTATTGGCATGGTTTAAATTTGGAAATTTATGAGATCTGAAAGTCATTATAACAAGTTAACTATCTAGATCATAAATAAAGGCAAATCATGCAATAAAAAGAACGATGGAAACTAATCCTAAGACATGATTCATGATATTAACACTAATATTTTAGAGATACAATTACGATATTATATTATGAGATATTTCTTGATTTCCTAGGCCTTAGAAGGTCGCTACATTCACTAATATTTGAAAGCAAAACTTACCAGCTTCTTCTCCTGCAGCTGACCAAGAAAACCATGTGGGTTCATCGCCCGAAAAACTAGGAAATCTGCCTTTCCAACGTATTGCCTAATGTCACAGTTTTAAATAAAAAAAAATTCGCATAGAAAATGTTAAAAGGTAAGATACACCTACAGACGTGAACATGCGCAAGCAAAACATAAGTTAAATGAAGCCTAACTTGTTATTCATGTGGTCTTGGGATATAAGCCGAACGATTTGCATTACCGGGGGCCAGTTTGCTGCAAGCCTGGGACAACCAAAAGTGATCGGTCAGTAAATTATTGAAAATAAGTTTTTTATGACGATTTAATCAAACAAGCAAAACTTAAATTTGCATGCCACTCTCTAAGCAAAACTTAAATTTGTTGTTGTTGTTGTATTATTCCCTGTAGTTACAATACTTGAGAACAAAGTGATTCTCTAAGCGGGGAGTATTTTAGGTACCTACATATTACTAGTGTATGGAAATAACAGGTAAATGGAGGCAATACACATTTAGATAGGAAGTAGTGGGTGCATGAACTGTAACCAAATCTCCGGAGTTGGCATGAGAAGCTATTTGTGGAATTAAATGAGAGGGCTGACGGAAGAAGCCAGGAGGAAGGCATCCATTTGAGAATAGGCTTAGGGAGAGAGCTTCTATAGTGCTCTAGTTTGGATTTCTTCCAGTTTTTGCAATTCCAATTCTGTTTTCTTTTCTTCCTTAAAACTGATATTACATTGATATCAGCTTGAGGGTGTTATTAGTAAACATATGGTCTTCCACATATTTCCCCGATAAACTCAATACTTGTGATGAAATAAATTGCAGGATGAAGTTGTAAAGACTTCTTTAAAAATTCCGTTTAAAGTTCAAAAAGAACTCAACACCGGGATGTAAAATATGAAGGACAATAGTATTCGGGGAAGAGAGAGCAAATTCAAAAACTTACGTCTCAGAGGCAGAAGCATTCCTGTAACCCTGTATGACAAAGAAATTATACATCAGGTTAAAAAATCGAAGTGAATAAGAAGCCAGATGCCAAAAAATTACATCAACTGCCATAATGAGATGGAAAAGACTATAGGGATAAACATACTTCAAGTTTAGTGATAAATACAGGTTGCCCTTGCCTTTGCCCAGATAAGCTTCCCTGCAAAAATTTCACTTATTAAATTTTGACCAAAGCACAATAAAGCTAAAGTGAAATCCAAAAACTTGCCACCACCGCCCGATATCAAGCAACTCACCCTTTGCCACCCAACATTCCAATCCAAATAACATATCTAGTCTGTTTTAGATGTACTTTTTTGTCACAATATCAAACACACTCCGCCACTTTAACCAACCCGCTTGAATCCTATGGTCTACATCCTCTTCGATTTTTCTATTATCCTATATAATGTATCCAAGAAACTTAAATCTCTTTACTTGTGGTAGGGTGTCTTTTCTAATTTTTACTTTTATGTTAGTGTTTCTCTTCCTCGTGCTGATCTTACATTCTATATATTCTTGGATGAAAAAGGTTAGGTATGTCTCAAAAGCGAATGGTTAGGGGTCATTGACTCATTTGTTTTTGGTTACGGACCGCATCTTCCTTTATGAAAATTGACAGAGGGACTGTATTGGGTATTTACTCTATTGGTAATCAGCCGCAACTAGAAACAACATAAATATAATTACTTCGATATAGTAGTTTAGACCTTGTAAATATCACTGAATCTTTGATGACATATGAAAAGATATTGCATGCTATTTAAGGTGATTACAAAGAACTAAGGAATTAAGATGTGTGAATTACTTGTCTTACACTCAATTGCACTTAAACACCATAGCATTGAAAGATACAAACTAAAATCTTCAAAATGCCCACCATATGGATAATGATTACAACAATTAATGCAAATTATAAGAAAGATACTATTTATTCCTTTTCGTGAGAAGAAAATGGTTTTCACATAGAAAATGGAAATTTTTTTTTTATTTCTAAATAAAATGAAATTATTTATTCCACACTACATATACTGAAATTTACAAGAAAAAAGAGGAAAAAGCTCGCTAAAATGAAAATGGGGTAATGGGCATACCTCCCAGACCTTCACATATTTGGATTGTGTGGATTGCATACCACCTGATGTCTGTTGTGGCAAAGACATATTAGCAGCTGCATTGTTGTTCACAAGCGGCTGCATGCCTGGTTGGACTTGTTGAGACATTCCTGGAGTAGGAATCATTGTGCCAGTTCCAGAAGAGACAACTGATGGACCAAGGCCATTATTAATCATATTTTGGTTCATGTTGACTCCACCTTGCACCATTTGCGCTCCCGAAGGGTTTCCTTGACTCATACCTGGTACCTGCTGTCCCATACTGACAGCACCTTGAACATTACCCATTGGTTGTGAGATCCCAATATTTGGACTTCCAGCCATATTAGAAGTGGCTGAAGCTATCGAACTGAGACCTGAGTTTTGTGCAACTTGTGCAGGACCATTAAGAGGTCCAGAACTTGAGATTGATGTTATTCCCGACTGTCCAGATGAAAATACATTTTGAGGTGCAGGTATAGAAGAAGCCATCCCACTGGATATCATGTTTGACATATGCATGGCAACAGGAGTCTGACCCATTGACTGAATTCCCATAGAGGTTCCACTGCCTAATGCAGCAGAATTCATCACCTGTCGTGCTTGAGACACTTTGTTCAAAATGTTCATGTTTGCCTGAGCAGAATTCACTGGTCTCATGGGCTGCAACATGGATACGGTAGGCTTTGTATCCTGTGCATTTTCATTACTTGTCATAATATCTTGAGTCATAGAAGATGGAGAAGATGTCTGCAAGCTTGGTACTCCTTGATTATTAGCAGTAGCACGAGGAGCTGATGAATTATGAGGAAATCCAGGTCCAGGTACCATAGTTGTTACAGGAATTGGCTCCTGTAGAAGTATTATATGTATCTAGGATCACTTGAAAAACATGCAAGAAAAACTGAAAACAATACCATACTATAGAGATATAATTCTATAATCTTAATGGTATGTTAAGTTTACCACTTTCACGGTAGCAGGGACCACATTCCCACCAGAAATTGGTTGACGGTTTGGGATAGATCCATTCACTGAAAATTCATAGAAATATCATGATAAATATACTAGATCTTCAACCACAAGACCAAAAGAACAACCAAGCCACTTAAGATTGTTATTAACTGATGCCCATTTATTTAAACATGGCATACATAAGGCAAGAAATTTTCAGACTGATCTTGTTGACCAAACAGAGAAGACAGTGCATACTATATTGACGGAGAATTTAACCTATCTTTTTCCTTTAGATGTAGATAATGTATAAAGCGTATCCAGATCCATTTGATCTATAAAATTGAACTGGTACTGCTAATATGAAGAAGTGATGATCCAAAGCTAACTCAGAAACCTCTGAGTAACAGATCCATAGTTGACTAATTTTATCCTTGCCCCCACATCAATGAATTAGAGTAAAATTTCGGATATATGTATTATGATTTATCTAGTTGTTCTTTAAAATTATGCATGTGACATGATAGACAAGAAATATAACTACAGAAAGCAAAGTAGTTTTCAGTGCTAATTGAATCCTGAATACCTGATGGCATAGAAGTCGGTGGTGCGCCTGTAACAGGTATGCCAGAAACTGCATCTACTTTAACAGGACTCTGATTTGTAGGCACGCTTGTTACCCCAGATCGACTCAAAGCAGCACGTGCTTCCTTGAAACTTTCTGATATTAAAACAAGGAAATGACTAACTTTGACATCAACTGGTGGATCAGCTGCTCTATTGTTACGCTTCCCCTCCAATACCAAAGAAATAAAATAAACATCAAACAAATTCACACAGGAGAAAACACTTTCTTAATTTAATCAGGTCTGCTCAAATCAAAAAGAGGAAAACTCTGGTAAAATTAAAAAATCTAGCCATCAGCACATGTATTTGCTCTGGACTAAGGATCTTTTGTAAGAGATCAATTCGATGCTCAAAATGGAAAGCAGTGACAATAACTAAGAAAGTGTGCATTTCGAAATGTGAAATATTAGTTGATATTGTAATTATACTATTGATTCTCTCTAATTTTAGTTTAGAAAGCAAACCATCTTGATGTTTTATATTAGTCTAAAGTTAAGACTCATGACTGATTTAGTTTATAAAGGACAGATTATGATTACAGTACACCCATGCTATGTCATCCTTACCGCATTGTAGATGGCTTTAATTTTTGCAAGTTGTTTTGGACAGATGACTGACAGAGAAACAGAAAGCTGCATGCAGAAGATCACATTCCATCAGAACAAAGATTAACAGCAGAAAGACAATAAATAAATAATCATAACAATAGCAACAAGAAGTGCATTACTAAAACAGTAGATGTAAATAAACAAATAACGCAATAAGTACCTGAGGAAATGCTTTAGCTACAGCTTCAGCATCATATAAACGGTTCCCTGCATCTGAGTCAATGGTTTCACTCTGCTCTATGTTGGGCAGTCTTGGAACATAAACTGGTGTCTGCAGTGGATAAGGATTACTTGCTGCTATAAGGATACAATGCTTGTGCATGTCCACATTTTGCTGATTGGGCCCACCATCTTGAGAACTTGGGAACATCTAGACATTCGCACATTGGGGTAAGAGGATCAATAGAGATGTCCATAAAGTTCATAAATAACAGGGTATCGTGACAACCCTTGATTACATAATTGCAAAAATACAGGGTATGAAATGAAGCTGAAATTGTTGAAGCCTTTACGATTAAACTTATCTGCAACCAAGGCATTCTTCCAAAGATGTATATCAATCTATGTGCATTAATTGAACATTAAAGAGAGGAGGGAAAGGAAAAAATAAATAAAAGAAATCAAAAAAGAGAAGAAAAATATGACAACCCTTGATTGCATAATTGCAAAAAATACATCACAATAAATAAAGCTTCATGCATAAAAACCAAACATAAAGCTTCATGCATAAAAACCAAACATACAATTGATGTTTCAATTCATAAGATTCTATTCAATGAGAAATTACATCGCTTTTCTCAAAACTTAATTAAAATTGTTCTGAAATGAATAAAGTTAAATTGACTTTCAGAATAAAATCCATAGATAAAAGTAGAATATATTTAATAATTCTAAATAACATATTAAACCTCAAGAAGTCAATATTCTTTTATTTTAAGAAATTATTGCTAAATAAAATAAGAATGCTGCATATGCATTCAATAATTAATAATTTAAATCAATATATTTGCAATCAAGTTTTACGAATTTTATGAATTATTGAATTTTAATAAGACTATAAAATACATTTAGAACGCAAAATATTTTTCACCTAACACGTTAAAAGTTAATAATCTATCTTCACTGTAGTTGTATTTCATTTTATCTATCTTACATTTTACTCTCTGCTTCATGTACATTAAGCATTTAAACTGAACAATATCACTATTGGTTCAAGGTGCAATCAATTACTAGAAATTGGTTAAAAACTGTTACCCGGCATGTCCTCACACAAATACATATGTAGACATATTTATACATATTAGGAGTAAAACAAAACACAATAAAGATGATGAATCAAGATCAGAAATATATACACCTATCAAATGGAAGGTGACAGAACACAAAAAGGAAACTATAGTATACGGCATACGTACCATCAGAGCTTCAGCAAGCCCTTCAGCAATTGCTGCATCATTAAAACCACCACCAGTAAAGGGTATCGCTGATAGCCAGAGGAAGAAAATATCGGGGTCTCTTGTCCAGCCAGTCCGTTGCACGAGGACACCTGCATTTAATGATGCCTATGTAAGCAGCTGCTCATTTCATATGCAATTATTTTCATTGCTAACAGGGATTGATGAGAAGAAAACAAGGACTTCCGTCTTCTAGTTTAACTTTTTATTGAGGCAAGAAAACAAAATGCTGAAATTGTAAAGACTGTTGCATGTTTTCCTCTTCTTTTTTTTGTTAGCTACATGTTTATTTGAAAATGTAACATGGGGTTAAGAAGAAGCATCATCACCATCATCATCATCATCATCATGATTAATTCTATAATTCGGCAGAAAGTTAATAAGCAGCTTTTAAACAGACATTATTCACTGAACACAAAAAAAAAAAAGGATTATCCAACCCTTACTAGAATAACATCCATGAGTATTGAAGGTGGCTAAGGCAAACTCAATGTTGGATACAGAAGGCTTCTGCAAATGAATGGGAAAATAAAATCAATAGACCAACCGCAAGATCAAAATTGGCCATGATTAAAGGAATACTTTAACTTCCATTGGGCCGAAGAAATGCACACAATAATATAAACATGATTAAGAGAAAATCAATTTTATGAGGTAACTGGGAACATAAACGAAAATCCAGCAATAAGTTTAGAAAATTTAATCAAAACAAAACTTAAAAGTACTGTTCAAAGCATTGAATAATGTGGCAAGGATGAAAGCATCGATTTGCTGCTTTTGCAATGAATAAATATTCCATTCGGTGTGAATCACAGATTATAATCTAGAGTTGTGGCCTCTCCAAGTGTAACAGTGGGAAAGAAATGGCCTCGTGAAGTACCATACACATTTTACTATTTCTTTGCTATTTCTTGTTGTAATTACATTTGCTAGTTCATTTATTCTCCATAATACATAGTTTAATTTTTTTTTCTTTTTTTCCCTTTTTAAAGATTGTGAAATTTTAGTCAAACCAAAATGATATACCTGGCCAGTGGAGTCAGTTCCAACAAGAGACCTGCAACAAAACGACAACAAGCGAAATGTGTCAATCATGTAACCTATGATGTGTAACCTTTAAAGTAACTTAAAATCCACGCAAAGGAGTATACTGAAAATGATATTATAAACCACTAAGGCAAAAGGTGAATTCTATTGAATACCACAATCTTAAGCTGGCGAGGAACAAGCCTAGCTATTTTAAGTTATAACATAAAATGTCAACTCCGAAAACATTAAATAACTACAAGACTGATAAATGAGTCATATTTGGTTCCGATCAGACACCGCCAATCTTTCTTTGGCATTATTTATCGACCACTTCCACTCAAAATGTTAAAATAAAATAAAAAGGATTTCATTTGTATGTATCATCAATCTAAAAGAATATCTAATCATGTATTGCCACACTAGAAAAATTATCTAACATTGACACCCTTTACTTGAATGGTTATCCAAAAGCCTAATTCAAAAGTGAACAATAAACTAAAATATATATATTTTGTTTCATGAATTTGTGACTTTGGAACAATTTATTTGGGTTTTGACACCGCGGGGGGGGGGGGGGGGGGGAAGAGGAAGCTCGGTATGCCCATATACTATCTACCTATGCTACCTATTGATTTGTTTGAATGGAAAAGAATGACTTGATATTCAACGGCTCCAGGCTAAGCCTTTTAAGACTTTTGTATATATGCAAATATGGTAAGATCCTCTAAACTGAGGAATTGGTAAAGTGAAAAAGTGAGGGTCTAATCACCCTTTGAATCAAAGTAGTGTGGCTCACATGTGATAAAAGTTACAAATTCAATATTGACTAACTCTTCACTCTCTCACTTACCAATCTCCTCACTTTAGAAGATCTTTCTCCAAGAAAGTATGCTTAAGCTCTTTTGTAGATTCTCTTACATATTCTAATAAAATAAAACTACTTTTGCATCTAAGCTATCTTTAGAGGAACAAAAAGTCTCAACATTTCGAAATCTTGAGTTAAACTAAATTTTATTAGGTACAGAAGAAAGGGAATAACAACTCAGGTGATATAAGAAACCGCACAAAAGGGACCCAGAAAAGCACAAGGAAAGAGAAAAAATAATCAAGGGAAAAAAAACACTGGTAAGAAACAACATCAATCTATGTCCTCGATAATGGCTAAACAATCTGCCTGCACCTTAGTAGGAGCAGACCAATATAATACCAGCTACACCGATTTAATACAGATAGATTGTTGGATTTCCTCTAAAGTGCACAAAATCATAAGTTTAAAAGTGAGAAGCTATACACCATTGGATCAATACTTTCCACAGCAAGTGCAACCCATTAAATAATCTAGTGATGTTTAGCCCCCTACTTTTGCACTTTAGAAGAGAAAAATCCTGAATCTTCAATCCAAAGGACAACTCAGAACATAAATTTAGGGGGGAATTCAAAAAGTTATCTCTTATCATTTTCTAAGAACATGTGTCATTAGTAAACAGCAAATCAGATATTATAATACCTTTAAAACCTGACATTGACACCACTAAATTTGACACAGTTGTCACTGCTCTAGAGGTCAAGCAAGTGAGCAACTAAGATCCACCACTAAAGTGAACAAGAAATAGGATCAAGGATCTCCTTGCCTCATGCCACTCTTACCATGAAACCACATTTGATTCTCCATTGAAAATTACCTAAACTGTAATTATTGCAAGACATTCGAAAGAACTTCTACGCCTAGACAGTAAAAGCTATATGGGAGTCAAGCAAACCAAATATTATGACAACCAAACAAACTATTGTAAACTTTCATGGAACTAAACGTAAAAGGAACATGCAAAGGAATAGCCCATCATTGTCGCACGATAAAGCTGATCAAAACCCTCAAGCAATAAAAGATACTGCATAAACCTCTCGACAACTCTGAAGACGAATATTTAAAAAAAACACCCTTGTGACAACGGGATTGTGGGATTCTCCATGTCATTTACTCCCCATTTAATTCATTTTAAGCTAATGTTGTACTTCACTACTTACACTTGAAGTCCCAATAATTGTAAAGCCCACCATGGTCTCCTCTCTCAGAACTGACACCAACTCATGACAACAAACCCTAAAGCAATTAATCTGAACGCTCGATATCATATTGCCTCACTTAATTCATTCTTACTCGGTGTGAGACTTCAAAACTAACTCCAGTCTCATAAACCAGTTACCCATAGCTTCACACTCTCTCGAAAAGGAACCAAATACATAAAAGAACCATCCATTAACCAACAACTAAAAAGCAAGAAAATCAAAAGCGGGAAACGGGATTAACAATCAACCAGAATCAACTCTGAGACATGGTAATAAAATACTCAAATCCAGACAATAATACGAAACCCTAATTGTGATTAAATAGAGAGAGAGAGAAACAAAACATTATAAGGAACAGAGACAAGGAACCTGATGATCTTGTCAATGTAATCCACGAGAATCGTATCCCAATAGGGTCCCAAAGCAGCGGTGCTTTCGACGACTATGATGACCTGTTTCTCTGCCATTCTTTCGGAAGGGTAAAACGGTCAAAAAAATTCAAGAGAACGAGGGGGTTTTGGTAATGGAAGTGATGTCCGCCGAGTCGCAGTAGATCCGACAGGCGAGGCGGCCGACGAGCTCTCCTTCGGTGAGACTCCGTCTGGGCCTAGCAGGTCCGGATAAGACAAGCTGAATAGATTATCGGCAACGAGTTCAACAATGTGACCCTCACTCTCTCTGGAAATTTTGCCTAAATTAAAAATTTCTGAAACTAAACAAGATTTTGGGTGGCGGAAGGTGCAAGTAAGGAGAAGAGGGAGAACACCAAAATATTGGTTTTCTTTAATTGTTGTCTACTTTAGTTACACTATCTTTTGATTCACATCTGCAAAGGATATGACATAAACGTCTTTTTTTTTCCAACATAAATGTGTTTTAATCAATATTCTCAAAATTAGACCACATAGATCGAAAACCATTTGACTATACGATTTGGTTATTAAATAAAAATTATTTTATTAAAAACTGTTCGAAAATCGAATAAATCGGTCAAACAAAACTAGAAATCGATCAATTCAAAAAAAAAAATCTTTTATATATAATAACTTATTTATATCTTTTAATATTATAACATAATACATCTAAACATTTGGTACTATGACGAGGAAGCCATGCTCAGGATTGTTTAGGGAGATTTAGCTACCAAATTGGTAGAAAATACGCAAGAACATGTTTTCAAATTGATCTTGATTTGCTAATAATTAAGAAGATTGGTGTCGATGAAAGTGTCTACGAGATTGAATATGAAAATCTGCACCTAGTATGTGCCAAATGCATTTCAAAAGTGGGAGAGAGAACGAGTGAGAGAGATGAGAGAAACACGGGTAGAATTAGAAATTTACAGTTAAAGGATGTTAGGGTTTGGAATCGAGAAGAATATTAACACTTAAAAAACGATTCTTTCTCTAATTTTTGTTAATAATCTGCTACAAGACATCTCAAAAAAAATTATTTCACTTATTCCATTAGACGGGACGCATCAACGACATCCACCTAACTTAAAAGCTGAAAAATGAAAAGGTTTACCTGTTCGCATTTGTTCGTTATACGATGAAAGAAGGAGTCATGAAAGCTATAGTAGAAATGCACCATACGAGTATAAGGAGAAAGATAATTTCCGTAAGCGAGGCTAAGTATGGAGGGAAAGAACACCAGGTTATGCAGAAGGGACATTGCAAGAACCGATGTGGGGAGCAGCCAACCATGGACAGGTGAAAATCCTACAAGAATGGAAGAAACTAAGAAGATTACGTCTGTGAAAGACCCGCATGAGAATGGTTGGATGAAGAAGGTTGAAGTAGCAAAAGAGAATTTTGATTGGCTGTTAAGGATTTTAGTTGGAGGAACGACGATGGCCATCGACTTCAAATCGTTACAGAGAGCAATCAGTAAGAACTTTCTTTAGGTTGTTGAAGTCAGAGAGCGTGAAGCATACAAAGTCCTATTAGTTTTTGATAGTGTGAAGAATGCGGAGGAAGCTTTTACTTTCAAAATGAATAGTTTTCTACAATTCTTTCATAGTGTATGGAGATGGGAGGAATCAGAACGCAGTGAGACTAAAAGAGTTTGGTTAGAGTGTTATGGAGTGCCTTTACATGTTTGGTCAATGGAGACGTTCAACACAATAGACAGTCTATGGGGGAAAGTAGTCAAGTGTGATGAACTATTGAATTAGTTCTATTCCATTCCTAAGGAAGGCTATAATGGGCTAACGAATAAGCTAACATACTATCAGTCCTACCAAATACTCCGGATCTCATGCTGTAAGTATAAAAGCCTGGTTTGGCAGGAAGTACAGTAGGTTTGTTTTGAAGTCCCAGCACAGCAGCACACACAGTAAAATTCTTGGGCTAAGCAGTACAAAATCAATCCGTTATATTGTCTGGGTCTGAAAGAGCGTCAGGTGTTAATTGACACTTGTGTATTTGACGTAATTAAGGAATGGGTTCATATCACTGTAGGAACTAGAGAGTTCGATGTTTTTATAAAAGAGGTGGGACGTGAGATATATGGAAATAATTATTTTTTGGAAAATGCAAGCGCCAGGCCAATGTGTGAAAGCTTTAGTTCACATGCCGAAAGAATGTTGTTGATGATGGCGGTGTGGAATCTAGCGGCTGAGCTCATTATTACATGGACTAGGGACGGTGATGAAGATAAGGGTAGAATGGTAACCCCATATATTTTTTTTGAATGAATGCAATCAAGAAAATTTAATTCCGTATCATGTGCAACGAACAAAAGACGATTTCGTTCAAAATCAAAGAAATTAATGGAGAGGCTGATTACGAGGAATTTTATGATTGTGTGAAAATTGAGTCTGAAAGAATAGTGATAGAAGAATGCTTTGAAAGGGAATGTGGGGGCAAAAAATTAGAAACTGGTGTACAAGGGTGGTATGGTAACAGTTTGGGTTTAAAAAATAAGAAAGGCCACAAACATCAATACAAGATAGCCTCTTTTTGGGCCATAAAGTTGGTGGGCCTTTGAAAGGTTTGAAATAGATGGGTCATTAAGGTAGCGTTTGTTTTGAGGTATTGAGACAGAGACTGAAAGATTGAAAGTCAGTATTATGTTTGTTGGTTTAGAGACTATTACTAAAATTTCTGTCTTTGTCTCTAAAATTTCAGTATTTTAGTATCTCCAAAAAGTAGGGACACAGGAGACTAAAATTTTTAGAGATGGAGACTGAAACTTTAATAATATTTTATACCTAAAATACCCTCATTTCAATTAATTAATTTTAATTTTATCCTTTGTACAAATTAAATTAGAGTTTTATTCTTATTTTAATTTCTGTCTTTTATTTTGCACCAAACAGAATACTGAGATTTATTTCAATCTCTGTCTCTTAGTCTCTGTCTCTCAGTCTCAATCTTTCCGTCTCTGTCTCTCCACCAAACACTACCTAAGAGGTGATGGACTGTTGGGTGGAGAGAAGATGCAACAAACACTACAAGAAAATGAAACATTTATAACAAAAAATTTGTATCAAATTTAAAATTGTTACAAATTATGGTTTTTTCGTAATAATAATTGGTTATTGTATCAAAATAAGAATATTTTGTAACAACAAGAAAATTTGTTACAAATTATGTTGGCTTTTGTATCGAATTGTTGTTTTGTTGCAAAATATTATAATATTTTGTAACAAAAGATTATATTGGTGCAAAAATTCAAAATATTTTGTAACAAAATATCTATTTGTTTCAAAAGCTCTAAATATTTTGTAACAAAAAATTAATTTATCACAAAATACAATATTTTTGTAACAAGTTATTTATTTATCACAAAATTCAAAGATTCTTTGTAACTAATAAAAATTTTTGTTTCAATATATTAAATGTAAGATTTCAAATTTTTGAAAATTAACATAATGAGTTCTTTATGATCTATTATATTTATTTAAGATTTTATATTCAAAAATTTATTTTATTAAAAAAGTTTAAGTCAAATTAATGATACTTTGAATTTAAAATTATTTAAAAAATTAAATAATAAGACATTTATGATTTATTATATTTATTCAAAATAAATTTTTAAAGATTTATATATTAAACGGGGTATTTTTTATTTATAATTTAAAATTTTAGTATTTAAAAAAATATAAAAATTTTATATAATTTAACTTAAATATTTAAAATTTTTGAATTTAATATTTTAAATTTTATGAATAAAAAAATTATTTTAATTATTTTTAATTTTATCTTAATTAGTATTTATTTAAAAATAATTATAAATTAAGAATAAAATAGTATTTTAAGAATAATTAATTTAATTACTCTGATTCTTAAAATTAGGATATTTATTTAAAAATAATTTGAGAATTTATAGTAAAATAATATCTTTATATAATTCTTATTAAATTAAAATTAATTTTTAGTTACTATACTACCCTTATTTTTATTGAAAATACCTAAATTATCCGATTCCTAATCCTAATACAACTCACGCACCCCACCCTCTAAACCTATAGCCACCAACCCTTCCCTTCCCTTTCCAAAACACCGAGCAAGAAAGAAAAGAAAGAAAATAAGAGAAAGAGGAAGAAGAGAAGGAGAGGAGGAAGAAGGGGAGGACGGCATCGGCGGGCATCACTGCCGCCGCACCGTCATGTCACACCCAGAGGAGAGAAGGCGCCATCGAGCAAAGGCCAAGGAGAGAGAGTGCGTCGTGCCTGCCACGAGCCCGCTGTCGGAGGAGCCGTCGTTGCGCCCAGCCACCATCGTCGCCGTCTAAGCCGCCAGACTGCCGCATGCAAGGAGCTTCTCGTTTTTCCGCCATCGTGCCGAGCCAAGGGAGAGAGCATCGTTGAGATAGGAGACACCGTGACAGAGAAACCGGACCATGAAGGATGAGACCATTGTCGCCTAGGCTCCGCCGCCACCCGGCCGCCGTCGCCAAAGCCTTGACGCCATCTCTGATAGCTCCTTGGTGTCGCCATCGTGGATAGCTCCTTGGCGTCACAGCTGCTTCTCCTCGTCTTCCCTATTCTCTGCGCCAGCAGGAGGAAGTAGCCTTTGAGTGTGTAAACCCCGACAACCCTTCCTTTCGCATTTTGATATCAAGTTTCTCATTATTTTAATTTTTTTAGGACGAAATTTCTTTTGTGATTCAATTTATTACAGATGATGAGTAGTGAATATTATTGAAGATTATTAAACAATTATTGTTATGAGTAATGATTTTCTTAGGTTTCTCTATTATAAGTAATTTAGATAATTTTGTTGTATAGTAATTATGGAACTATTCTTATTGTTCAGATGTTGTATTTTTTTTTAATTATGGAACTGTTATTGTTATTTTTATTCAGTATTGTGTTTATTTAATTATTCAATATTGTATTTAGCTTGATCTGATATGGCCTAGTGCATCTGTGCGTGTAGAAAGTTAGACATTATCTTGTTGTTAGAGTTTCTCTTTTCTTCTGTCCTAATTCTGAAGATATATAATCTTAAACTTCAAATTTATTATTAAGTTACTGGATAAGTAATCAGTATATATTATATATTATTATTATGGTGAGATGATAGATTTTGTTATCATCACAAGTCAAATCTATCTTATGAAACTTTATAGTATGATTATATTTCTTTATGAAGTGAAAATATGAAAAGAATCAAATTATGTGTTTGTCTTATTCTTATTCCTATTCTCATTTATATTTCTATCAACTATCCCACCTTGGCTGCTTTGCACCAAGTGATAAAGAGCTTTTGTTTGATGTTGTCTTTTTTTTCAGGAGGGGTGATTTACATTATTTGTTTACCTAAAAGAACTTTGATATTACAAACATGTTGACTTGTGTGTTTTTTAACTTTTTTTTTCCTTTATTAAGTGTGCACTATGAAGCTTTGCATCTTGTCCCTATATTATGCTGCTTTATGATAAATAATTATTATTGAAAATAACATATTATTTTTCTTCTGATAGTTTGTAATATTATCTTTCACTTTGTGTCCTAACTTATCTACATATTTTTAACCTTGAATAAGGTCTAGTATATATATTTTGTTTTGTATGAAAAACTCAGTACAAAGGAGAAGTCGGCTAGACTTGAAACATGGCTAGAACTAAAAATGCCAAGTAAAGTAAAAGAAGTATGGTATTTTGTCTTTTATGCTTTAATTTGGTGTATGGAATGCTAGAAATAGTTATATTTTAAAGAACTAGATTAAATTTGAACGAGATGAAAGGAGAAATAATGAGTTTAAATTTGGTTCAACGGAAGTAATTTAAATTTGGATTAAATTTGGTTACTTTTGGTTGTTCTGCATGTTCTTATTCTTGTGTTTTGACATGAATCTCACTTACCTTATATGAAACTTTTTTAGTGTAAAAGCATGAAAAACAGGTCAAGTATATTTGTGATTGAACGATGATTAATTAGCCAAAGTTTTGTATATTGAATTGTCAATTCTTGATAATATGTATCCTTGATTAGTTGGTTTTAAACTTTGAGAATAGATTCTCAAAGAATTAGTTAATTTTAACTTCTATCTTTATTTTTATTTGGATGAAAATAGTGTTATATGTTATTTCTAATTTTGGTTTTTGTTGTTTATGTTTGCAGGGGTACAAAATTGATGGCAACATGCTAGGCTTTATATTGACTGAAACATGCTAGGAGTTAAGGATAATAAATTCTACATGATACACATTTTATATTAGAAAAAAGTTGTATTTAGTTGAATTTATAGAATTTATTTTATTGTAAGAGTCTTAATTATATGTAAGATATATTAATTATCTATATGATTATATATTATATAAATGTTGAGTTAGCACGTTTAGAAAATTAATTGATATATCAATTATTTAAATAAATATTACAAAATGAATCTATTTTTGTAACTAAAAGAATAAAAAATGTTACAAAAGTAAGTAGTATTTTGTAACAAAATATTATAACACAAATCTAAATTGTTACAAAAAAGAGTTTATTTGTTAAATTTGTTTTCACTTTTGTAACAAATTTCAGTTTTTTATATCAAAAAAATTTGTTACAAAATATTACTTTGTATTGTAATAGTTTCATTTTTTGTTACAAAAATTTTTTGTAACAGGACATACTGCAACAAGTATTTTTTGTTACAAATTCTTTTTGTTTCAAAATTTCAGTTTTCTGTAACAAATTTTTTGTTACAAATATTATTTTTTCTTGTAGTGCAAAGACACGTAAGGAAGGCAAGATCGGGTCAGGCGCTCTGCAGCGGGTCCAGACCGAGGCAAGTGGATCCGTTCTAGAACAGCGAGTGCTTGTGCGAAATGAGCTGCGTCGTACCACATTCAGAGGTCGTTGATGATAATCACACCGCGACTACAGAGTGCGAGTTGCTCTCCCTAGCGCCGAGGGGAGGCGTGGCTTGTCCTCATGGTTGGGAAGCGCAGAATGGAAGCCAAGCTTGAGGTCCATGCAGCGGGATCATCGAGAGCTTGAAGGAGCGACACATGGTGGAGGGGCAGGACTAGGGAACTAAAGCAGAGGGGTTGTTGGAGAGCTCTATGAACTGGGATAAACAGGGAAGCCAACAAAAGCAATTCCAAGAAAGAGGGAACAGCGTGGCAGAGGTAGAAGGTGAAGACGATGTTGCAGAACATGAGAAGGTTACAGAACGAGTCACAGAGGATGTTGGATCCGAAACAAAAACAGAATATATAAATCAAAATGGTGATCAGAGGGCTACGCAGGAGCACAGTTAACAGAAAATAAGGAAACATGGAAGCTAGCAATGGAGTCTAGTGCAGTTTTCTATGATAAAAAAGAATACATTATGGCGATTTTACAAAGTCAGAATGAAGTTATTGCGGCAAAAAGAAGGATGGCAAAACAAAAGCAGAAAGCGAGGAGTGTAGAAATACTTTTAAATGATTTATAGTTGTTGGAATATTAAAAGATTAGGAGGGAATGGGAAGTTAAGTATGGTGAAAGAGTTGAAGAAAAATTATAAGTTGAATATGCTAGGACTGATTTTAACTAAGAGGGAGGTAGTGACTAAGTTTGATGTAGCACGAGTATGGGGTTGTGACACGATGGGTTAGGATTATGTGGAATCAATAGGTGCCTCTGGCGGTTTATTGTTAGTGTGGGATGATTTGTTGTTTAAATGTTCGAACTGTTATAAAGGAGGTGGTTGGCTATGCATTGAAGGTTTCCTGACAAAAAAATAACTTTTACTGTGCATTTTGCCTGGTGTATGGAGCTCATGTGCGAAGTGAAAAACTAGTGATGTGGGAGAAGTTGAGCTATATTGTCGGTTTATGTCAAGTTCTGTTTTGTTTCATGGGAGACTTTAATGAGATACTACGGTTGGAGGAAAGAAAAGGCGCTGTTAGTTTACCAGCAACTGTGGAAGATTTTAAGGACTGGGTGCAAGATTTACAGCTAGTGGATTTACCGCTAACTAATCTAAAGTTCACATGGTTTTGAGGTCGATCTTTTAGCCACATTTCTCGTCAGTTTGGAGTGGTTAGAGGAGTTTCTAGATACTCGGTTGAAAGGAGGACCTAGAGGTCTATCAGACCATTCCCATTGATTTTAGAAGATACAAGGCTCAGTGCGGGTCCAAGACCTTTTCGAAGCTTGGATTCCTGGTTTACACTTGAAGGATTTCTGAGGATGGTGAAGGATGAGTAGAGGAACATGGGTGATGTTCATTTCACTAATAAGCTAAAGGCCTTGACGGTACCACTCAGGAGATGGCATAAGAACAATTTTGGGCACATAGACAACAGGATAAAGAAGTTTAAGGAAGAGATTAAGAAGATTGACGACATGGTTAGTGCTGGTAGTTATGACGAAACAGTGGAGGCTAGACGTAAGGCTCTTGTGACTTATTGTGAGAAGTGGTATGCCAGAAAGGAGATTCATTGGAAGTAGATGTCTCGATCTCAACATGCTAAAGGTATGGACAAGAACACTAGGTACTTCTATAACATAGCGTCGGCTAGGAGGAGGAACAACAGAATCGATTCACTAGTAATTAATGACAGATTGGTGCAGAACCAGGTCAGAATAAAGGTTGCAATTACATGATTTTATAAAGATCTGTATCGGCAGGAATATGCTCCTATGATTAGGATCTGTGATGGGTTGGTAAAGCAGATTGATGACGAAGAGCCAGCATTATTAGAGGTGATGCCATTGCCTGAGGAAATACGACAAGCAGTATGGGATTGTGAGTCCAGTAAAGCGCCAGGTAGTGATGGTTACAATATAAACTTCATAAAGAAATGTTGGGGTGAGATTGGTCAGGATTTTACTGCAGCTGTGTTGGGATTTTTCCTAAGTGCGAAGCTACCAACGGATGCCAATGTAAGATAGGTGACGCTAGCTCCAAAATTTGTAGGAGCCAAGGAAATCAAAGACCTAAGGTCAATTAGTATGGTTGGTTGTGTTTATAAGGTGATATCCAAAGTATTTGTGAAAAAGAATGCGTTTAGTGATGTCGGGTTTAGTGGAGAAGACTCAGTCTGCATTTGTAAAGGGCCACAAAATGCATGATGGTGCTTTCATTACTTCTGAGACGGTCCAATGGCTGAAGTTGTACAAGAAGCAGGCAACAATTATCAAACTAGACTTTCAGAAAGCATACGACAGGGTGAGATAGAGCTTTGTGGATATCGTGCTACAAAAGATGGGTTTTGGTCTTAGATAGAGGACATGGGTAAAGGAATGTGTGACTACAACGTCTATGTTGGTGTTGATCAATGGTCACCATCGAAGCCGTTCAGGATGGAGAGAGGTCTTAGACAAGGAGATCCTCTTTCTCCTTTTTTTGTTTGCTCTTGTCATTGACATCTTGCACAGGATGGTGGGTGAGGCAATGAGAAATAGACGCATTTCTCCATTACTGGTGGAAAGGGACAACATAGAGTTGCCACATCTCCAATTTGCAGATGACACAATCTTATTTTGCCCACAAAAAATGGAAACACTCGTGAATTATAAAAGGCTTCTACATTGCTTTGAGTTGATGTCTGGCCTGAGTATTAACTTTGATAAGTCTAACTTGATTTTGGTTAACTGTGAGCAGGAATGGGTGACAAATATGTGTGGTTTGTTGGGATGTGCCGAAGCTGCTTTACCTGTCAGGTACTTAGGAATTTTTCAAGGTGCAAATCCTTAGTTAGTGAAGACCTGGAAACTGACCATAGACAAGGTGGAAGATAAGCTTAGTTTATGGAAAGCGAAGTCTCTTAACAAAGCTGGTAAGTTAGTTTTCATAAAATATGCTCTTAATAGCTTGTCGGTTTACTACTTAAGCTTGTATAAAATGCCAAAGGTAGTTGCAGAAAAGGTAATTAGGTTACAGAGAAGATTTTTTTCGAGTAAAGAAGATGAAAATAATGGTATACTACTTGTGAAATGGGAGGTAGTGCAAGCTCCAAAAAAGTTAGGTGGATTGGGGTGGGGAATGCATTGATCAGAAATGTGTCACTTCTGTTCAAGTGGTGGTGGCGCTTTTCGAAGGCGGATTGCCTGTGGAAAAAGATTGTATGTTCTTGTAATCATTTGAACCCAAATGTTATGTTGTCAAAACAACCATTACCGTCAAAAGGTGGCCCGTGGAAAGATATTTGCCAGCTTAATATTAAGGAGCAATAGATAAGAGATATGATGATCAGTGGTTTGTATATGGAGTTGGAAAACGGCATGCGTATTCGATTTTGGGAGGATGATTGTTACAAAGTGGCTCTTTGAAAGATAGTTTTCCGAGACTCTCCTTTGTTTCAAATTAATAAGGATCTGTCACAGGGGACTGTGGGTTCTAGGATAGGTTAGAGTGGGTGTGGAACTTTCAGCGGAGGATAGATTTATTCCAATGGGAGTTAGACTTGCTCAATCAACTTCACGTTCGGTTACGGCTAGTATGGTTATCGTCTAGTAGAGAGGATACAATTATATGGAAATTTGACAGAACATATATTTTTTCTACTAATTCATTTGTGCAAGTGTTGTAGAAAGAGACTCTCTCGGAGGACATCACAAGCTACAGCTTCACTAGTACCATATGAAGAGGATTGGTTCTCCCAGGAGTTGAACTATTTGCATAGTTTGTCTTAATAGGCAGGATCAATACTAAAGAGAGACTGAGTAAGCTAGGAATTATTCATCATAGTGATAATATTTGTGTTCTGTGTAAAAAAGAAATAGAATATATGCATCATTTATTTTTTGGCTGTGAGTTTACATGGTAGGTGTGGTGTGCTTGGTAGACGTGTGCTGATAAAGCTTGGGCTATTCCGGGGACTATCAAAGAGCTTTTTGAGAGTTGGATTGGAGTGCCTGGTCGTAACTCTGAACAAAAGAAGTGGTTGATAGAGTTCTTTGTGGTTACTTGGAACATTTGGTTGGAACGGAATAGCAGAGTGTTTCAGAACTCAAAGACAGGTATTGATGGAAAAAAGGATAGGTCATTTTTTTAGTTACAGGGAATGGTGTGGTGTTGATCCGTTTAGTTGTTGATAGCAATGCTAGAAATGACAATGGAATATAACATGTTTTACTGTGTCTATTGTCTTGTGTTTTTATTTGCGTTCCTTTAGTCCTACCTGCTCCTCTTTAATGTGTTGAGCTCTTTTTGTTAAAAAAAAGTATATGCCAAATGCAGCTGCTTTGGACATGTTACTAGGGAATATGGTGCGGAATTTATAACCCACAAACTAACCGGCAAGTGCACCGGGTCGTACCAAGTAATACCTCAGGTGAGTGAGGGTCGATCCCACGAGAATTGATGGATCAAGCAACAATAATTGAGTAATTAGCTTAGTCAGACAAACAGAAAATGGTTTTGAAGATTCAAAAGCATTAACAGTAAATTCAGAATCTTAGAAAGATAGGCAAGTAAATAAGTTGGGAAAAACAATATAAAGAAAGCAGTTAAGGCTTCAGAGTTATCTATTTTACGGATTGACTTTTCTTATTAATTTATTTTAATCATGCAAGATTTAATTCATGGCAAACTATAGGTGACTAGACCCTAATTCCTTAGACCTTTCTAGTCTTCTCTAACTTTCATCAACCGCCAATTCCTTGGTCAATTAATTCCAATTAGGGGGTGAAGTTTAATTCTAGTTATTATGCCACAAAAATCCTAATTATCCAAATATAAGAGGATTATATGTCACGTATCCTATTAAGTCTAGATAATTAGAATTTAGGAGAATATGTTTTCAAGCTATTGCTCAAGTAAAGAGCTTTTCCAAGTTATACAAGAACTCAATTAGAAAGAGTGTCATACTTCCGTTCCAACCAATTTCATAAAATAAAGAACGAAAACAATTCTTAAATTATAAATCAGTACATGAATTAAAATAGAAAAATAATAGAATCAATCCATACAAATAGACAAAGCTCCTAACCTTAACAGTGGAGGTTTAGTTGCTCATGGTTCAAAGAGAGAAAATAGGATTCAGGTAAACTGTAATTTACAGAATGAGATGGAATCCCTGAAGAGAAGTTTCTTTTTTTTACTTTTATATCTAATCCTAATAAATTTAAATTATAATTTTTAAAACTAAATAATATCTTTTCCTATTTTTAAAATTAAAGTTTAATCAGAATTTAATTAAAGCAATCAGCATTTTCTGCGTTTTCTGCACGTGGCGCATGTCACGCGTACGCGTCAGTCACGCGTACGTGTCGCTCCTCACTGGTCATCTCCTTTAATTCTTGTGCTCCTTCCATTTGTGCAAGTTTGAGTGCAGAGAGGTCAGGATTGACAGCATCACTCGTCTTCTTCTCTTTTATTTGTAGAAACTCCATTATATCCAGACGAATACTACCTAAAATAAACAGAATTGCACAAGACTCCAAGTAGCATCCATAGTGGCTAAAGGATAATTAATTCTTGATTAAACTCAACAAATTAAATGCAAATTCACTAGGACAAGATAGGAAAGATGCTCACGCATCACAACACCAAACTTGAATTGTTGCTTGTCCTCAAGCAACCAAAATAAGTGCATGATTAAGATGTGAATTTGCATGAGAAGTGAGAGTTTAGTCATGCTCAAGTCTATTCTTAAAATGGGGTTTATTCATTGTAACTTTGAACAGTTTTGGCATTTCACTCTCATTTGAATCATAGGAATGTTAGTGTCATTCAGAATTAGAATCAGGATCATATTATGAATTCTCTGATCTTTATACTCCAGTTTAATCCTTGAACACAGCAAAATTTACTTTAATTCTCTTTTCTTTGGTGCTTTGTACTTTGAGTCTAGCCGTGTCTTTAAATGTTTTGTCTCAAGGGTTGCTTGACACAAAAACACCACAAGCACTTAACTGGGAAACTCTCTTTAAGTTCTGATTTTTCTTTCAGTTACTCCCAAATAGTGGTGCTCAAAGCCTTTGGCATACTCTGTTAAATGAATTTGATCTCGACTCTTAGTGTTCTGTCTCAAGGATTACTTGAAACAATCACACCACAAGCATATGACTAGGAAAACAACTCTTTGAGCTTTTAATCATGTCTGACCTCCCTAGTCATTGATGCTCAGAGCCTTGGACCTTGATTTTATTTTTTTTCTTTTGCTGTTTTCTTCTGCTTCAAGGATTAAACTTTTATAAATTTCAGCAAAGTCATAATAGTTCTCTAAATTCCTGTTCCTTATACATCAACATCCGTTTGATTCAAATTCAACTATGCACTGTTCATATCATACATTCGGAATTACAAATAATACCACCACATTTAAGTAAATAAGACTACTCTTAAAATTAAACTCAATTTCTCATGCACTACTTCTTTTCTTCTTTTTTTTATTTCAAGCTCAGTGGGCAATACATGAGACACCTTTCAATATTAAAGCAAATTAAATAACAAAATAGACAGTAAATTCAATTAGAACCTAGGAATTGAAGATATAACTCATCATGCAATAACAAAATAAACAAAAAACAGGAATATAACATAATAAGAACAGAAGGAAATATAAAATGAAAGGAACTCAACCACCTCAGTTATCCTAGTGGCCATCTCATTCCTCTATGAAGAACATTCATCTCCCTTTGGGGCTAAATAGAAAAGCCATAAGTGCAGCGTCAACACCAAACTTAAAGGTTTGCTTGTCCTCAAGCAAAGAATAACTGAAATAGAGAGGGACATAAAAAGACACACGGAAAAAGAAAATAATTAGTATGAGAAAAGAAGAATAAAAGGACAAAAGAACAAGAGGGAATTAGGATTTGGGAGAGAGAGAATGAAAACAGGGCGGCACGCTGGGTAAGTGATGAAGCGCGAGCGACGCGTACATGTACAGCACGCGTACGCGTGAGTCACATGAGGTTCAAGCGACGCGTAAGCATCTGGGATGCGTCCGCGTGCTCTCAGTTTGTGTGAATCGCGTGAAGGCAGCCCCGTGCATGCATAACTTTCGGGTTGATGCGTATGAGGGCTAGATAGACAGACGACGCGTGCGAGTCAGGTACGCGCACGCGTGGATGGGGACAAAGTGAAAACGACGCGCACGCATCAGGGATGCGTACGCGTGATGAAGATTGTGCTTCTAGCACAATTCTAGCCCCAAGCCATCACAACTCTCTGGCCAAACACCTTTTTACTCTAATTTCCAGGGTCACGCGTACGCGTCAGGGACGCTTACGCGTGGTCGGGCAAATGCGCAAGCGACGGGGACGCGTGGTCTTGCTTGTGCACATGGCACACTTCCAGCACCACTCCAGCCCAACTCTTGGGTCAATTTTCTGGTGGTGCGAACTCACACATGACGCGCACGTGTCAGGGATGCTTGCGCATTGAACACCCTTCTTTTTTTTCACTCTGAACTTGAAGATAGGCAAAAATTTTTCGAAGTGTTCGGTTCCTGTTCTAAAATAGCTGCATGATCAAAACACACGTAAAGACACATAAAAATAGTAAAAACTCAATAAAAATCAAATAAATAAGAAAAACACTACTACGAAAAATAACTAAGGATACGAAATTATCAAGTTGTCTCCCAACAAGTGCTTCTTTATCGTCACTAGCTTGACGGTTAGTTCTGCTAATTCAGCAGATAAGCGGACCTCTGGCGATCGATCTCGCCTCCAAGATAGTGCTTCAACCTCTAGCCATTCACTGTAAATTTTCTGTCAGAATTCTCTTCCTGTATTTTCACATGACCATATGGTGAAGCTCTGGTAACCACAAACGATCCTGACCACCGGGATTTCAGCTTCCCGGGAAAGAGTTTGAGCCTTGAATTATATAGAAGCACTCTTTGTCCTGGCTCAAGGACTCTGATGGCAATCTTCTTGTTGTACAATAACTTGGTTCTCTCCTTATAGAGCTTGGCATTCTCATAGGCTGAATATCTGAATTCATCAAGCTCATTCAACGAAGACATTCACTTAATTCCTGCAACTTCTGAATCAAGATTCAGATACATAATTGCCCAGTAAGCTTTATGCTCCAGTTCAATTTGTAAGTAATAGGCTTTGTCATAGACCAACTGATAAGGGGACATGCCAATGGGAGTCTTGTACGATGTCTGGTATGCCCAGAGAGCATCATCAAGCTTCCTAGACCAGTCCTTTCTTGAAACACTGACGGTCTTCTCTAGAATCCTCTTGAGCTCCCTGTTGGAAACTTCAATCTATCCGCTTATCTGAGGGTGATAGGGGGTTGCCACTTTATGATAAACTCCATATCTTTGCAGAAGAGAGTCCAATTGTCTGTTACAGAAGTGACTTCCTCCATCACTAATGAGTGTCCTTGGAACACTAAACCGGCTAAAGAGATATCTTTGAAGAAAACTCATTACCACCCTGGCATCATTGGTGGGTAGAGCCACAGCTTCTACCCACTTGGACACATAGTCAACTGCCACTAGAATATAGTTGTTTGAATGTGAGAGTGGGAAAGGTCCTATGAAATCAATACCCCACACATCAAACAACTCAACCTCAAGAATCTCCTGCTGTGGCATCTCATGGTTGGTAGGGAGATTCGTGACTTTTTCACATCTGTCACAGTGTTTCACAAACGCTCTTGAATGCCTGAAGAGAGTCGGCCAGTAGAACCCGCTATGAAGGACCTTTGTAGCTGTCCTTTCACCACTAAAGTGGCCTCCATAATCAAACCCATGACAGTGCCAAAGAATCTACTGCTTTTCCTGATCTGAGACACATCTCCAGATTATACCATCTGAACACCTTTTAAAAAGGTATGGTTCCTCTCAAATGTAGTACTTTACATCAGTCAATAGCTTCTTTACTTGTTGCCTACTGTACTCCCTTGGAATATAATTCATGGCTTTGTAATTTGCAATGTCTGCAAACCATGGAGCCTGCTGAGTGAAGAACAACTGCTCATCTAGAAATGTCTCAGTCACAGTTGTGGGTAGTTGTACTCCTACTTCAGGCTCAATTTTGGAGAGATGGTCAGCTACTTGATTTTCTGACCCTTTCCTGTCTTTTATCTCAATATTAAACTCCTGAAAGAGCAACACCCATCTGATTAATCTTGGTTTAGAATCCTGCTTGGTTATAAGGTACTTCAAAGCAGCATGATCAGTATAAATAATAACCTTAGAACCAATTAATAGGACCTAAACTTATCAACAGCATACACAATAGCTAATAATTCTTTTTCTGTAGTTGTGTAATTCTTTTGGGCATCATTTAACACACGTCTAGCATAGTAAATGACATGTATAAGCTTACCATGCCTCTATCCTAAAATAGCTCCTATAGCAAAGTCACTAGCATCACACATTAATTCAAATAGTAGATCCCAGTCAGGGGGAGCTATAATGGGAGCAGAGGTAAGGTTTGCTTTCAGAGTTGTAAAAGCATGCAGGCAATCATAATCAAAGACAAAAGGAGCATCAACAACCAACAGGTTGCTTAATGGTTTAGCAATTTTAGAAAAATCCTTTATAAATCTTCTATAAAATCCTGCATGACCCAAGAAACTCCTGACTGCCTTAACATTAACTGGTGGTGGTAATTTTTCAATTACCTCCACCTTTGCTCTGTCAACCTCAATCCGCTTACTTGAAATCTGGTGTCCAAGAACAATACCTTCTATAACCATAAAATGACATTTTTCCTAATTTAAAATAAGGTTTGATTCTTGACACCGTTTCAAGACAAGAGATAAATGCTTAAGGCAGGATTCAAAAGAGTTACCAAAAACAGAGAAATCATCCATAAATACCTCAATGAATTTTTCAACTATATCAGAAAAAATTGAAAGCATACACCTCTGAAAGGTTGCTGGTGCATTACAGAGTCTAAATGGCATTCTCCTGTAGGCAAACACTCCAAAGGGGCATGTGAATGCTGTCTTCTCTTGATCTCGAGAGTCCACTTCAATTTGATTATATCCAGAGTATCCATCTAAAAAACAGTAAAAAGCATGACCAGCTAACCTCTTAAGCATCTGATCAATGAAAGGCAGAGGGAAGTGATCCTTCCTTGTGGCAGTGTTGAGCCTCTTGTAGTCTATACACATTCTCCATCATGTGACTGTCCTTGTAGGAATAAGCTCATTCTTTTATTCTTGATCACTGTCATCCCTCCTTTCTTGGGAACTACTTGCACAGGACTTACCCAAGGACTGTCAGAAATAGGGTAAATAATACCTGCTTCCTATAATTTCATTACCTCTTTTTGGACCACCTCTTTCATGGTTGGATTGAGTCTCCTTTGTGGTTGTACAACTGGTTTAGCATCATTTTCAAGGAGGATCTTGTGCATACATTTGGTTGGACTAATCCCTTTCAAGTCACTAATGGTCCACCCAAGAGCTATTTTATGGCTCCTGAGCACTCAAAACAAGCGCCTCTTCCTCTTCAGGCTTCAGGGAAGAGCTAATAATAACTGGATATGAATCATTTTCACCCAAGAACACATATTTCAAAGAAGGAGGTAAATGTTTGAGCTCAAGCTTTGGGGCTTCCTCCCCTACTTTAGGCGTGTGAACCATAGCCTTCTGAGGTGGTGAATTATCAACTTCCACTAATTCATACTCAGAAATAGGATCCAGAATGTCATCAAGTACCTCAGCTTTCAGTATCTCTTGAACAAGTGGTTCAATAACATCTATTTTCATACACCCTTCAAAATCATTAGGGTGCTTGAGGGCTTCAAACACATTGAGGACCACCTGCTCTTCATTGACCCTCAGGGTTAATTCACCCTTTTGCACATCAATCAGAGCTCTACCCATAGTTAAAAAGGGTCTACCAAGTATAATAGAGGATTTTACCTCCTCTTCCATGTCTAATATAACAAAATCAACAGGAAAAATAAATGGTCCTACTTTAACAAGTAAATCCTCAACAACACCCACAGATAATTTAATAGAAAGGTCAGCAAGTTGAAGAGAAATACGAGTGGGTTTTACCTCCTCAATCTGAAGCTTTTTCATCACTGAAAGTGGCATTAGATTGATGCTAGCTCCAATATCACATAAAGCTCTCTGAATGGTGACATCTCCAATGGTGCAAGGAATGACAAAGCTCCCAAGGTCTGGCATCTTCTTAGGAAGGTTGTGTTGAATAATGGCACTGCATTCTTTGGTTAACACCACTATTTCTTATTCCTTCCAATTCCTCTTGTGGGTCAACAATTCTTTCATAAATTTTGCATAGAGAGGCATTTGCTCAAGAGCCTCTGCAAAAGGAATGTTGATCTGTAGCTTCTTGAAGACATAAAAAAATTTAGAAAACTGCTTTTCTTTGGAAGCCTTCTGAAGCCTCTGAGGGTATGGCATTTTTGGCTTGTATTCAGGAGCCTTTGGCAAGGTAGGATAAGTGTCAAGAGAATCAGGGAATGGGTTGTCTGCACGCTTAGGAGGGGCGTGCTCTACTTCTTCCTTCTTCTCTTTTGGAGCTTCTTTTTCAACTAACTCTTCTTAAAAGAGAAGATTCAGACAGTTTATAATTTAGTGCTGGCGCAAATAGAGATGTTTTGGTTCCAGACGTCTAGAGAACAATGGGTTCGGTTTGGAGATCAGAATACTAAATTTTTTCATATGAAAACCATATTTAGAAGGAAAGCTAATAAGGCCATGATCTTATTATTAGTGATGGAACTTGGTCATCCCGATGTGTTATAACACGAGGTCTTGAAATTCTACAAGAATCTCTTTTGTTCTACTGAGCAAGTTGATGTGCATTGTCTTAGTGAGGTTCCCATGCATACCCTTAGTTAAGAGGCTTTTTCTAACCTCACTAAGCTGGTATATAAGATAAAGGTGAAGAGGATTGTTGATAGCATGAGTCCTTTAAAGGTGTCCGGTCCAAATGGGTTTCAAATTTTTTTTCTTCAAGAAATATTGGGACGTGGTGGGTAAGGAGGTATGGAAGATGGTTCAGGATGCTTTCTTGGGTGAACCCCTTAGCTACTCTTTGGTGGAATCCCTTATTGTTCTTATCCCAAAGAACAAATTTTCTGCTGCTTTGAAGAATTTTTGTCCTATTAACCTTTACAATGTGATCTACAAGATTATGATTAAGATACTTGTGAATTGGTTAAGGCAATTCCTTGACATTGTTAGACCAATCCAGGGAGGTTTCATCCATGGTAGAGGCTCTCCAAACAAAATTATCGTTGCACAAGAGATGCTTTATTTTCTGAAGAAGAACAAGTCTAGAAAGGGGCCTTGGCATTCAAAATTAACTTGAAGAAGGCGTATGACAGAGTTTATTGGAATTTTATTACTCATACTCTTGCTTATTTTTCCTTTCCTTCCTTAACCAATCAACTTATTATAAATTGTGTTCAGGCTTCTAATTGATCTATTTTGTGGAATGAGAATAAATTACAGAGCTTTTAGCCAAGAAGAAGCCTCTGTCAGGGGAACCTCATCTCTCTATTTTTTTGTCCTTTGCATGGAGAGGCTAACCACCTTCATTGATTTACAAGTGGAGTCTATGCAGTGGGAAGTCATGGCGGTTTCTAAAGGTGGTCCAAGAGTATCTCATTTCATGTTTACAAATGATTTGCTTCTGTTCTACAAGGCTAGCAAGAGACAAGTTCAGAATGTCATGAAGTCCTTGGATTTATTCTATAAGGCATCGGGGATGAAGGTGAACATAGATAAGTCTAAAGCTATTTGTTCTAAGAATGTCTCTAATAGAAGAAGAGAGGTTTTAGCTGGTGTTTCTCAAATTCGCTTCACTCACGATTTGGATAAATACTTGCGGGTCAATATTAGGCACTCTAGGGTGTCTAGAACAGCCTTTGTGGAATCTTTTAAGAAGGTTAAGGGACAGAATGGCGAGTTGGAAAGGTAGACTTCTCAACAAAGTAGGAAAACTTTGCTTAATCAAATCGGTAGCTTCTTCTTTACCTATTTATCAGATGCAAGTTTTGCTTTTTTATTTTTTCTTTACGAAAAAGATTGATGCTATGATAAGGACCTTTCTTTGGAAGGGATGAATAGATGTGAGATGTCTTAGTTTAGTGAAGTGGAATACGGTTATAACTCCCTGCAAGTTTGGTGGTCTCGAGATAAGAGATTCTCAATGTGTAAATTTAGCCTTATTAAGAAAGCTAATTTGACAATTCTTTTTTAATCAGAACAACCTCTGGGTTCGTATAATGCTAGCCAAGTATTTAGATGGAAATATGAGTCTTAATATCAAAGTCCAAAGTAATGCTTCTGGTGTTTAGTGTAATATAGTTAACATCATGGCCCACATCAAAGAAGGTTTCTCTTGGTGCACTGAAACTTTGCCCCATTCCTTTTGGTTTGATGCATGGCATCCGAAGGAACTCTTGGCAAATTTTGTCTTTTTTGTGCACATTTCTAACATCGAGCTAAAGGTAAAGGATATTGGAACTAGGGGTGTTCGCGATGCGGTTTGATTTGATTTTTTAAGGAAAAGCCATCCGATCCAATTTTATATTAATAGTACGGTTCGGTTTGGTTTGGTTTTTTTTATTAAGACCATCCGAACCAAATCAAACTAATTAAATTCGGTATGGTTCGATTTGGTTTGTTCATTTTTTAAATTGATTTGAAAACATATCCTATTCTAATCATCAAATCATATCTAGGGTACTAAAATAATTAACAATTTTGCAAAAACAGCAAAAGTAGATGGAACAATGATCAACTTGACTCATAAATCATTAACAAATTAGCAGAAGCACAATAAATTAAAATCATTAATAATTTTGTTGCAAAAATTGCAGAACTAAATAGAACAATAATCAACCTAGACTGAATCAGAAAATAAAAAACACAACCAAACTAACTCCAAAAATTTTGCAAAAAATGGTGCACCAATTCCAAACTAAATCAAGAAATAGAACTAAACTAAATAAAAAATACAACCAAACTAATTCCAAAAATATTCACGTGGTGCACCAATTCCACAAATTCTTCCTCTTTCACCTTTCGCTTTCCTGCATTATCATTGAATAAACAAAAAATTCAGAATCAACCCTAAATCAGAATTACCCTAAATCAAAACAGAACAAAAATCTTAGAATTAAAAAACAAAATCAGAATCAATAACTCAACCATAAAATCAAGAACAAGCCAATCTAGTTTCATTACAAATTAGAATCAATAAGACTAAACCAGAATTAAAAAAAAATCAGAACAAAAAAATAACCTGAGACTTAGGCTCCATTGCAGAGGACGACGAAGGTGCAGCATAGTGAGATGGCGTGGCGACGTACCAAATACTAGAGCTAGATAGATCAACGACGATCGAGAGACAGATAACGAACGACGGCAGCTTCGACTGCACTTGGTGCGTGCTGCTGCGGTTCATCGAAGATGACGGCGGCTGTTGGTTGGTGGAGGGGAGAGCTACGGGAGAGGTGGTGTGTGGAGCTGTCGAGGATGAGGGAGAGTGAGAAGTGCTATGAGCCTACGTGGAAGAGAGAGGGAGAGGAACGTGCTGCGCTTCCGCGCCGCTGCGATGGTGCTGTCCAGCGGCGTTGATGGCAGAGAAGAAGGAGGAGGTTTCGCTGAGATTCGGTGCTAGAGAGACTGAAAGAGGGCTCGAGGGAAGTTAGGGTTCCTAGGAGGGGTGGTTGCGGTTGGTTTAGGAGGAATTATGGAGGGAAGCTGTTTTTATAGTAGGGCTTTTAATAACACCGGTTCGATTCGGTTGGAGTTTTTCCTATCAGAACCGAAAATCAAACCGAACAGTAAAAAACTGCAAAATTATTTTTCTGGTTTTTGGTTTGTTCTGTTATCGATTTTTATAGTTCAGTTGGTCAGTTTTGTTCGGATTTGATCGATTTTGAACACCCCTAATTGGAACTAATTGGAACATTGACAAGGTGATAAGATTTATTAAAAAATTTTTAATAAAAAAAATTTAATTCCAACTTTTTTAACTTTCTCATTGGTGCCACCACCACCTCATCTTGCTAAGATTAATAGTGATGCAAGAGTCCTTGAGCATGTTCATTTTGTAAGTTATAGTTGTCTCATAACAAATAGTGATGGAGAGTGGGTGAAAGGTTGTTACGATGCGATATTTTTGGAATTTGGCGTGGGTTGGTTCTAGATTGGGAGTGTGGGTTAAAAGAAAAAATATATGAAATGGACAATCTTGAGTCTTATCTATTGATTTCTCAGGGAGTTTTTGGTAGGCTAAGAAAAGGTAGTGATCTTGTTGACAAAATTCATGAGATTCTTTATCATGATTGGGCTGTTAGTGTGGCCCTTCTTCAACGAAAATTTATTAATAGTCCAACTTTAAATTTACACAATTAATTCCACTATGATCATTTCCAACTCAAAATTTCTATAATCAAATTAGACACATACATCTTTAAAAAAATTGATTTTATACAACTTATTAGTACATTGGAAGTGATTGCATAATTAAAGATAAACTTGTTTCTAAATTAACAAGTTTAGCTTCTAACTTGCATAAAAAAATCCAAATCCAACATATCTAGCTTAAAATTTTCATAATCAAAATAAATACTTATAAATTTAACAAAAAGTTGATGTCATCAAAATCCAATAACTATGGAATTATTTATGCAAATTTAAAGTTGCTATATAATTTAAGAAAAATAGTATTTAAACTAGTAAGTAGTTTGTCCTCAAAGTTTCATAACTGATTCTATAATTTTTATATCAAAATCAAATGTTAGAAAGTTAAACTAAAAATATAAATCGTTAAAAAAGACTTAGTTCCACTAGCATAAGATCACTATGGAGCTATGTTTGCACATTCGAAGTTGCTGCATAATCTAAGTAAAATAGCATTCTGAATTAGTGAGTAGTTCAACTTCAAATTAGCATAAATAATTTTATAATTATCATCTCAAATTATAATTTTTCATAAATGAACAAGATGTATAAATCTTTTAAATGAAATTGGTTCTACGCAAAAAGGTAATTTGGGGTGAGAGTAGTAATTCATGAAAGTCACTCGTTCTTCTGTAGAAGTTATGCTTGAGCCTAAATTTTAAAAATCAACAACCCAATACCCCAAATTTTCATATTTCTACTTTTTTCAACTCCAACCTATTTTGTGACAATCATCCCACCAATTAAAATTTATCCAAAATGTACTTTAAATGGGTCAAGTTTAGCATTTCACTCATTTTTGGACAAAAAAACTCAATTTTATTTATGTTATCTAAATAGCCTTACATCTATTCTAATATTTTTAGCATTTTACTAATTATTCAACCTCAAATTAGGCTTCTAAGGTTTGGTGAACAAAAAAAAAACAAGTCAAACTTAAACTTCTTAGGATTTTGCTGATAATTTCTTTGTTTTACCCTCACTGGCTCTAATTTCAGCAACTTTCAATTACATACATAACCAGCTTCAATCATAATCAATCATCAATTTCGCACATACAACCATATATCAAACATCAACTACTTAAAGATACACATACACAATAGATTTTTATGATCATATAAAAGTTCCTACCATGTCCATTCTTCTAATTGCAAATAAGACAAGTTAACCTATCTCTTTAAAGCCAACAATCTGAGTGATTGCTGGCTCAAGTATTTTGGCCAATCTCTGGCAACAGCAGTAGCTGCTGATCAACTTCTCTCTAAATTCTCTCGAACTCACCTTTTCTCCCTATAGTCGTGGTAACGGCTGGTGCAATAGTTGATAAACACAACTTGGTGTTCTCTCATTTAAACTCCTCAATTCCAAGCTCTCCCACCAAGCTTTGCGATTTAGATTCTCCAAAGATTTTCTTCGAGTTTTTCTCCTCAAATGGTAGCTAGAGGTGATTCTAAAGGCATTGGTGAAGTGTTAGAGCGTGATACAACCCACTTTATTGAGTATAAAATGCATACATTTACTTAGGATTGAATTAAATTTTTTTTCTCTTTTCATAAAATTTCAATTAGTTTTGAATACTCTCCTCCAATTATGATGTTACATAAAATATATGGATTTTTTTTGTTTGAATATAATTGGTGTGATATTCAACGAGTATCCATGACAAGTTATATTTGAGTTTCTATATTAAAATACAGGGAATTGTTTAAAGAAAAAAGTATCACAAAAAGTTATAATGATCGGATTGGAGAAAATCTAGAGTCATTGAAAAGAAGAATACAAGCACTATAACTTTTATGTTGAACATTTTTTTAATTCTCAATGATTTTAGGTGTAATTCACAACTCAAGATTAGTGCCAAAAATATTGCTAATGCTATCAGTCCTGACCTCTTCGTACTAATTTGATCACAACTTGAGTTACAGAGGTCCAAATAAAATTGTTCTAGTGGTATTGTAAAGCTAACATATACAGGACTTCAAAATGATATGCATATGTTTTATGTTTTAGGAAAACTTTATTGTAATGTAGTCTTATATTTTAGGGTAGTTTTTAGAGAGAGAAACTCTCTCCTCTCTCTAGAATTAGGGTTAGATTAATTTAGGTTAATTTCAATTTAATTTTTGTTAGTGATTGCAAGAATCAATCTTATTTTTGTCTTTCTTCTAGTTCTTTTTGTGTTGTACTTTCATTTTCGTACTCTTATTTACTTTGTTGTGCTTGACTTTAAATCTTTAATTTAAGTTTGACAAAGAATTTTTTTATGGGTATTATTTAATATTTCCTCTTGATATTGATTTTAAGTTTCTTACAATTTTAACGATGATAGGAATAGAATTTAGTTAATTGTAAGTTTATGTTTGAATATGTTCCCTTAATATTTGATAAAATGCCTAACTTAGATTTAGAGTAGTTTATTTGTTTGACATGGACATATGACCTAGGTTAGTCTTGAGCTACATAATTGGACTTAATTAATTATAATTGAAATAGTTATATTGATAAATTGACATAACTATAACCTACTTTTCATTGTATTATGGATTATTGGTTACGAATTTGTGAATTAGGTTGAAAAACTTGGTAAACTTTTCTAGTTAATATAGGTTAGCCTACTAGAAAATTTTCACTTTAATTGTATGTATGTTTGATTAGATTGGATGAATTAAATTAGTTATATTGACTTGAATATAATTGATTTTTTACATTGTTGTGGATAACTAATTGTGACTTGGTTGATTAATTATGAAGTTCAATATTAAGGTAAAAAGTTAATAAGGGTAAAATTGTCTTTTGATAAAAAAATTGAAGTTAAAATAATAAGTTAAGGACATAAAGACATTATGGTCTTTTAATAAAATATGTGAGGATAAAAATGTCATTTTAGTTTTTCGAGGATAAAAATGTCATTTTAGTTTTTCAAGGACAAAAAGGTAATTATATAAAAAAATTAGAAATAAAAAGGTAATCATGTAAAATTTATAGGATAAAATATAAATATGTAAAAATCTAGGGATAAAAAGATACATATACAAAAGTTGAAGGGATAAAAGTGTAATTACAAAAAACTTAAGGGATATGAATATAGTTATTATAAAAGTTAGGGACATAATAGTAATATTAACAAAAATTTAGGAGCATAATGATAATCTTAAATAAAAGAAATATAGAAAGATAATTTAAAGCTTATGATTTAAATATCGTCTTCATAAAAAATTTAGTGTAAGGTGGGGAATTGAGAAAAGATTAGTTGAGATATGAATGAGAAAAATAAAGAAAAAAGGGAAATATAAGGAAACAAGAATGGAGTACGAGCAACTAAAAGAATAACTGAGGAAGAAATTGAAGAATGTTTAAAAACAATATACATGAGGATTTGAATGTTTAATTGGGCCTTGCAAGTTGAGGATCTTAATTCCACTTGTCTAGTGCGAAATTGTAAGGTGGAGATGCCCACAAACTGAGAACTATTTTCAAATGTACGCATAATTATAGCACATGGTGAAAGTTGACTGATGTGACTATGCCATACAAATTCGTGCTATTTGAAAGTCAAACTCATGTGACTTTGGCCATATGACTTATATGCATAGGCTGATGCATTTGGAAAACCATATCTAAAACTTGTGCCCGAGTAATGTCGAATTGCGGGTAGTCAACCGACACATGAGCTCATGACCTATATAAAGCTAGACATTCGTCATCCATGTTTGTAGCATATATTCCGTACTTTATGAAATATGTATGTGTTTTGAATATATATTGATATTGATTGTTGTGATCGTGAATGCGTGTGCTCGGTAATTGATTAGAATAACAAAAAAAAGAACGTGTAATTAATGTATCTAACTACGAATTTATCTAAATAAGCAACACGACCTTACCTGTGTGAAATCCTCCTGGGATCCTCAAGTTCTCACCCCTTCCTTTCTTTTCATCGCAGATAAAAATAGGAGTTCTTTTTATGAGCCACCAGAGACTTTTGTCTTCAAGAACCCATATATGGAGAGTTATTTGATCTGGGGCGATCCTCAACACCCCCTGGTTAGTCCGGATTTCAATCCGAACATGCTTTACGAGTTCTTTGGTTGCACCTAGGAGGACCAGTGCCCCCGTTCCCTTCACGACCGTTAAATAAGGTGATTCTTGAGCTTGATCTGGATGATGTATACGTTTCCAAGCCTCCACCGACTATGAATGTTCCACTGGGGCCGGAGCCTCGTCTATAGCCTATGGATCATCTACTCGCCCAGTATGGACTATTGGATGAAACTCTCGCACCGATTTATGCTAATGGACCCATTCTTGGAATGCCATATGTACATGTATGTATATAACTATTATGTAGTTATGACAGAGGTAATAATTTTAGTTTATATGTTTGGGTAGTAGATGACTGTTCACTTTTAACATATATATGAGATGTTTGATTATCCTGGTGTTATGGTTGTTTTTATGTTCTATCCCGCTTTTAATTCTATTTGTGTATTGCTTATTATGTTCCATATGTTATTTTTTTTAAAAATTATCCCCCAAAAATGACTATGTCTCTAACAGCGAATTAGGCTCATATGTTATATTTAATAAAAGTTAAAGTTTAAGCGAAGCAAATTGGTGGCGCCTTGCCTCTAGTACGATCAGGACGTGCAAGAAGTTAGGTCATTACATGAATCAAAGGTTCTTAGATTGTGTTTGAGGTTCAATATGAGTTAAAACTGTAGCTTTATAAGGCTTTATGGAAATAGTATCTTTTTACACTCATTCTATTAGTAAAATTCTCAGGATACATGAGAACTTGACACAAACATTTTAGACAAAATAAATAAATATCATTTGTGTACTTCTTGTAAACACTATCTCTTTCATTTATAGTTCTTTTTTGAGTAAATGGACAAAAGTACACAAGAAAAAATTTGGAGTAGATAAAAAAACACACCAAAAATTATAAATATCAAAGTACTCTCCAAAGATTATTTTCGTTGGACAAAAGCACATCCTAAGTCCTACATATCCACTGCCAACATGGCACTTTATCCATCAAAATCAGTCTTTGGAGTGTACTTTTGGTATTTATAAATTTTAGTGTGTATTTTTATTCATAACAAACTCTTTTATGTGTATCTTTGTCTATTTATTCTTTTTTTTAATCTTTTATTTGGAAGTATCTAAGTTATATTTGAGATACCTAAAAAACCATTTCAAAAGGTTATCTAAAGTCTCTTAAAATCTCAAAAGATGCTTTTTAAAAGTTTAAAATATCGGTATATATTTTTTAAAAGAACTTTACGTAAGTTTACCTTTTGAAAAGCTTCTTAAGTTTTTATTTTAGATAAAAGATTTTAAAGTACGATTCAACCCCTTTCTTATGCACATTTTATAACTTCTAGTTAATCGCAGAATTAATGTAGAGTAACATGGAAGTCTTTAAAAGTGACAAAGACAACAAATATGATCACATCATAGGGGTAATCAAAAGACGAACAAGGGTTCAATAAATAGTTACTTTACAAACTAGTGCATTGTCAGTCACAATTTGCACTATATTTGAGACATCAATTTTTATGATCACTTCTCTTATTCTCTGTGCAACATAATTTTTGACCTTGTTCTCATCTGAATAATCTATAGGTTTTAAAAATATAAGCCCACTTTTAAGAGCAACTATAAAATTAAGAAGATTCTTTCTTTGGGAATTATACTATCTATTACTTACAATGCTCACTCGTTTTTTATTTTATGCATTTTTAGTAAACTTTAACACTTTTTTCATAAGTACCTAGTAGGAACATAACCAACAATATAATTAGTGGCAACATAAGAGAAAGTTTTGACAAAATAAAGACTTCTTGCTAGATGAAAAAGTAACTCAAATAAAAAAAAATTCTAACAATATATAAATCTAGAACCTCTCTTGTATTCATATATTAAAGTATTCACTAAAGGTTTAGTAGCCTTTCTTTTTCTTGAATCAAATTCACTTATATTTGTATTAGTAGATAAGGGTGAAATTACTTTCATGAAATAATATATTTTTACAGTTAAATTTCTAAAGTTCTTCAAGTTTTAAAAATGAGATTTTTGTACAAGTCTAATTCTTTTTTATAAAATCTTCAATAAATATACTTTTATTTTAGTGTAAGAATCATTATACGAAACATAAAATCTTCAATAATTATACTTTTATTTTAGTGTAAGAATCATTATATGAAACATTGTAATATTTACATTCAAACTCAAGATTTTCACGGCTTTTAATTTTATCTTTTTTTATTACAATTTTTCATGGGAGATTATCTTTACTTTTTCATTATCGTGTTGATCACTAGTATAGCTTATCTTTCATAATCTTATAATAATTTAAAAAAATTTCTACGGGAGAAATTAATATCACAAGTGAAGACTAGAAGCAATTGTCAACAAAATAAAATGTGTGCTGACTATTTATCTGGGTGAGAACAACAACACAAGAAAATACTTCAATAAACAAAATCGCCACTAACAAATTATCACCATATATAAAAGTAAAGGTCTAGTTAGTCAAAGTATTTATTATAAGCAAAACTTTGGAACAGCTACAATATCACACAGTGACCTAGTTGATACTTGTTGCAGAGGAGCAATGCCAATACCTAAGAGTAGTGACGTCATTTGGATGGAATCGTGCCTTCGATCCTAGTTGTAAAGGTGCCACAGGTGATGAAAAAGTACCAACGATCAAATTTCTTAGGTTTGGAGGTGAAATAGAAGAAGGACGTGGAAGTTAGGCTAATTTTTATTGATATGATTTATACATGTGAGTTACGCTAGGTTATGGAGCTTTGGGAGGATATACACTGTTGTGACAGCATTGCTTTTTGGAATTAAGGGGGAAAAATTGGACCGTCCGATTTTTTTGCTAAGAGAGAGGAACACAAATCAGATGGTCCGATTTGTGTGAAGCAGAAGTTGGTGTGGACTGAAATTGGACCCACCGATTGCTTGGCTTGAAAAATTTTTTAATTCGAGAGAACACTAATCAACGATCCGATCTGTGTTCTGTAAAAAATTTGAAATGACAGCAGACAATTGGACCGTCCGATTTATTTGTTTATGTATACATAAACCAAAATTTCACAGAACTCCCCACCTCTTCTTCTTCTTCTTCATCATGAGTTTCAAATCTCATATCATGTTCTTCCTCTTCTCTCGTTCTTCTCCTCCATTCTTTCAGCAAAAAATAATAGTGAGATTGAGAGTCTTTAATATACGTATACTATCATAGATGATAGAGTTATTTTGAAAATATATTGTTATGGACAGATTTTATCACAAACATATGAGGGAGTTCAATTTGTATGTGAAAATCCATTAGATGTTGTTATTCCGTTCGCATTGTCATTTGAGGAATTAAAAGGTGTGATTTGTAAGAAGATAAATTCTCAAATATCTAGGAGAGTATCATGTATTTTGTACAGGTATCCTTTATCTGTGTTTGGTGGGTTCATTCAATTTCAAACCAAATACATGACGGATGAAGCGGGCATGCATGAAATGTTTTCAATGTATATTGAAAATAGTCACCGAATGTCGTGCATCATGATGTATATCGAGTTCGAGCAATCTGAAGCGGACCAAAATATTGAATTGGAAGATTATAATAGTGATAGCGATGAGGAATTTGAAAGTAACTATGAGATCGTTGATCCAGGTGAAAAATAAAATAAAATACTTATCTTGTAAAAAATAAAATACAATTTCTAGTACTTCTTTCAACGCATACATTAATTCATTTTACCTATTTGCAATCGAAAACACTCGGAGATTACCAAAAATCGGCGCAAGAAATAGTAGACAGATCCAAGCCCAAATAAGCAAAAGTGTCAGTGGACTATCCATCTCCTTGCAGTCGACACGAGTTGCTCTACACAATGATTTATACAAGTGTGCGAGACATGCCGATCCCCAACTAAACTGTATGATCCCAGCGAAGTTGTGGAGCAAAGGCAAAAATTTCCAGTGCACTGCTGCACCCGACTTGTCTCCAAATAGAGATGTCCCAAATAACAACGACACTTTACGTTCATCTGAATGTGAATATCATCAGTCAAGACTATGCGATCTTTCAAATCCCTAAACCACGTCAACTTTATAAAGCTTCATCTACAGTTTGTCTTCCTCGATGTAACCCCAAACTGGTGCAAGCACTCGGCCTCAAAGGCCTCAAAACTACTCATGTTCAGTCCTGTAACCGGAAGACCATTTGTCGGCAGACCAAGAATTATCGCCACATCCTCCAACGTCACAGTATGTTCACCAACCGGAAAATGAAATGTGTGAGTCTTAAGCCGCCATCTCTCGATTAGAGCATTAATCATTACTGACTGACATTGGATGACTCCATTCTGGGAAATATGATAAAAACTAATCTCCCGTAAATACTCCTCAACAATTTAGTTGTACGGATCCGACGACTTTAAGTGGTCACATATCAATATCCGTGAACCCTACAATATCACATTTCCGTTATAACTACCAGTATAATATAATTATATTAACAATAACATAATTATCCTTACATGTCTATTATAACTACCAGTATAATTGTATTTCAAACATATATACTAAATCTGTTATACAAAAATCCTATATTCATATTTATTAGCTTATAACAAAAATTAATTAACCTTAACTAAACAACCAGAATAATTTCAGTAATGATAAATTATTTATAAAACTAATATATATATATATATATTAACCTCTATTATTATTATTAATCATAAAATAATATATTAAATTTATATTTTAGGTTTAGTGTTTATTAATTTATTGTTTAAATTACACTAAATTATGTTAAAATTCAATTATTATAATCATAAATAATTTATTAAATTCATATTATTTTACTTAACTTAAATTACCCTAAATTCATACTTCTATTTCTAGTACAATACAACTAAAACAAAAATATATTAATTAAAATTTTATTCCAACACATAATAATAATAATAATAATAATAATAATAATAATAATAATAATAATAATAATATCCACAGATTTTATAAATTTGTTTCATTCCAAAACATATTAATCAATAATCATAAATTTCATTCCAAATCAAAACATAATATATTATTAATCAAAATTATTCACAGACTTTATAAAAACTAACTAATTCTACTTTAGTCTCTATTTCTAACACCCCTACAATAACAATATCATACATACATGTCTAATCTCTACTTAATGCTATTATAATATTGTTACTAAAATCTAATATTTTTACTATTATTTTTATTAAATCAAAATATTAGAAAATAAAAATTTACATAATTCAAATGCCCAAGATAATTAACAATGTGAAGTTCTGGCTGATTAATTTTTTATCTTTTTGACATTGTATTTGAATTTTTTCTTTGTTGTTTTATGGTCCAACAATGGTTAAAAATGAATATAGTTGTGGAGTTAGGGAGCAAGTAGAAAGGAATAGTGTATGAGAGTGAAAATGATGGTGAAAATGATGGCTGTAGGGAAGGGGGTGGCACTCGAACGGGACATAAAAAGCAACGAAACCAACCAAGAACCCATTGCATGCGCACCACATAAATTCAGTATGCAAATCGGACGGTTCGTTTTATTTATTAACCGATTATAGTCTTTCTATCGGTCTGTTCGATTTGCTCGTTACAGAATTTTAAATTTTGTAAAATTAGACAAAAAATTAAACTTAATAAATTGTGTTTGATAAATATATATTTCTTTGGATAAGACACTTTTAGATAGAAAGACATGAGAGTCAAACGAGTCTCTTTATATATTCTATGTGTAATTTGTCTAATACACCAAAACAATTTTAAACCGTGTTTCTGCTTCCTAGAATAAAAATAGATCTTTTGTGAAAAAAATACATAAAAAATTTAAGAAATATTTATATTCTATTTTAACTAAATCTTTCTAAAATTTGAATATACCATCTATAAAAAAACAAACCTTATACATTTTAAAAGCATAATAACGTACTGAAAAATAATATGTATTTAATATTTTAATAATTTAGTCAAATATATTTTTTTGGTACTGTTAAATATATTCTTTAAAACATGTATTAACAAAGCAAAGATTCATATATTATTTAATGAATACATATAAAAAATTTTAAAAATAAAAAAGAGTGTATCATATTCATTTTGGGTTGACTCTAATATTGGTAAGTAATTTAAAAAAAAATTAAACGAGAAGATTAGAAAAATAATAAGATAAGAAATGAATTATTTTTTACTTTTTATCATATAAGTCTTATTATTTTATGCTATTTTGGTTCAAAGATAAATAAGATAATTAAACTAGTGTTGAAAAAAACAGAAATCTACTTTTTAAAATTTTGACTTTAAAAGAATTTTATTAAATAATAATTCATTGTCAACAAATAAAAAAAAAGAACAGTTCTCTTCTCAATTTCCCATGTCATGGTGCAAAACCATGAAAGTGATAAAAACGTACAAGATTTTTTTTCCCTTCTTCTGGAATTACCTGAATAGGATAAAAATGGATAGTTTAAAATAAATAAAGGATTAAAAATAATGAAACAACCGTAAACAATAAATAGTGTAAAGAGAAAAACGGAAGTCCAACCTTTTCACTGTCGTGTAGAAATTAAGATAGCGAAATCGATTGCTGAACCGAACAAAAATTATATTTTAAAAAGAAAAAAACACGCATTTTGTTGAGAGAAATAGCGGCAGTGTATATTGCATATATTTAGGCTTTCTCTCTCTAACATCGGTTTCGATTAAGTCTTTCACATTTGGAGAGAGATCTGACTACTTTGAAGTTTGGATTTTGGAGGTCTTCTCTGTGAAAACGGTTTTTCTTCTCTCTGTCGCTTTCGTTAGGGTTATTTAGCAAATATTTTTGGTGCTTAAGCTTATATCTCACTCCATCACCACACTGGTATGTTTCATCGTTGTAGCTCTCTTTTATTATTACTATTTTATATCCTCTCGTGTGAAATTTTCATTTTTCTGAAGCTGTTGTGACCAAAGATTGTGCCTTTTTTGGGGCGTATCAGGTGTGGTGTTGTGATCATTCATGGTACACTGATCATGCGCTTTTGTTTTTGTGTTTTTAATTCTAGTAATTTTCTCGTTTATTTTGGCTTGCATTTTTGCATGCTTGGTTTTGTTCATAGAACGAGGTCTTATCTTTGCTTAAACATTTAAAATTGAACATTTTCTCTTGGTTAATTATTTTGCATGTTTGAGATTGTGATGATGCTATGTTGATTCCTTTGTTTATTTTGACATGCACCGTTGAAATTTAATTGCTGCTGATCAAGTTGATAGAACTGTTGTGTTTTTCCACTGAATGAGGTGTTCATCGTTCATTTAAGGCTTGCCCTGCTTTTTTTTTTTAAATTTCCCCCTAAAAAAGAATAATTTGTAGTTATGATCAAGAATTGTAAGATTCTCCGTTTTGGTTGATGGGTTTTGCGTATCTGCTCATTAGGCCTGTGGATCAAACAGTTGAATACTTGGATTATTCATGATTTTCAATATGAATAATTCTACACATCCAAGTCTTCTTGTTAACCAAGTCCAACCAAGTTGGTTTAACATAACAAAAATCAGTTATGGCTAGCATTATGCCAAGTCTTATTGTTTAACTTGGTTAGACTTGGTTTATAAAAAGACTTGGATGTGTAGCATTATTCTTTGAGTATTCCGCATATTCATCAGTTCTTTTTTTTTAATTTATTTTATGTATTTTTTATCGAATCAGGTTCTTTGTGTTTTGTGAGGTTATCCTGTAGTTGACATGGTAGTTGAGGTCACGGGATTTGAGGTGGTTCAAGGGCAAGTGGCAAACGGCGCAGCCGAACAAGACAAATCTGTGTCGGGTGACAAGGAACATGGGAAATTAGTTCAAAATTCAGTAGTTGCTGACCCCGTAAAATTAGGGTCCAATGGAGATGAATATGCTAAAGTTCGGGGGAATGGTGTTTTAGATTCTGGTGTCCCAGAAGGCGCAGTTGAAGATTGGCCTGCGCCTAAGATGATACACTCTTTTTATTTTGCAAGGTTTCGGCCGTACGATGATCCCAACATTAAATCCAAAGTTGATAAGCTTGACAAGGAGATAAACCAGAAAAATCAACAACGGATTAAGCTGACCGATACTCTAAGGGTGAAGCGGGTGAGTCAAGAATGCTTTCGTCATGGTTGCGTGATAAGATTTGTGTCGGGCTCTTTTGTCCTTTTTATTTTAATTTGTTTACTCGTGTCTCTCGGTTGTCCGATTATGATTAAAGCTTTTATGATGTTGAATCTACATTTATGTCATTCTATCGAATGATGACTTGTAGTATCAGGATTTTTAAAGACCACAGCATGAGTAACTATTCACCACATCACTGTTGACCGAATTAATTTGAATCCAGGATCAATACAGGGAAAAAATGGATACGATTTTGTAATTTGAGAACTGAAACAAACTACTTTGGGAAAAAAGGACTAACCTAAAATATACAAGTTTTGATTTGAAACTTAATTAGCACTTTATGGGTGGTTGGTTTCTCTGGTACCTTTGTTATCTAACCTAATTAGTGCATGATATTTATTTATCCCTACCTGACTCTGAGTTGAATACTTGAATTGTTAGAATATAGTACCCTCATGAAAAAAAAGGCTATTGGTGGAATCTCCTTTACTATATGGTAGCGGTACTGATTCACAGACGTTTATAGTAAAAATGATATTCCAAGCTATTGATTCTATCAATTTCTGTTGATAAAAAGATTTCATTGTTTACTCTAAATACTTGCTAGGTTTATCAACAGGAGTTAATGAGTGTGAAAGCTGCATTTGTTAAAATAAGTTCTTGTTTGGAAGTTTATCTGACGTAAGCGAAAATTCATGGTGATTTCGTACCACATCAATGGGCTGTTCATTCATGAATGTTTTATGTTTTTGTTGATAAGGCATTGTAGGTCTGTCACGATTTAAATCTAAATATAATTGTATATTTGGTATTTGTGCAGTCGGAACGGGCAGAGTTGATTACTCAGGTTAAGTCCCTACGGGATGAAAACAAGCAATTTCAGAGTATTGTGGATGAAAAAATAAAAGAGATCGAACCTCTGCAGCAGGCGCTTGGCAAGCTGCGTACTGGTAACAATGGAGGTCGAGGTGGAGGATTATGCTCATCTGAGGAGGAACTGAATGATATTGTATGTTACAAGTCCATGTTCTTTTCAATGCATATTGGATCAGTTCTTTCTATTGTAATTAATCCTAGTATAATGCTGTATATGTTTTGATGATGCAGATATATAGCTTGAAATACCGCATGCAACACGAAAGCATTCCTTTAACCGAGGAGAAACAAATCCTTAGAGAAATCAAACAGCTTGAGGGGACAAGGGAGAAAGTTATTGCCAATGCTGCCATGAGGGCCAAAGTACAAGATTCTCTTGGGCAGAAAGAAGTCATACAGGATCAGGTTAA